>NC_138158.1:15674920-15737180 GCF_964199315.1 Orbicella franksi
AGGTCGTGCTGTTTCGTAGAATTAACTGCAGGCTTCTAGCCAATGAGAAGACAGATGGTGGCTACAATGTATAATAGTTACTATTAGTATGTACCAAACCAGTGGATAGTGTTCTTCACGCATTCTGATTCGCTACAAAAACTTAGAATAGTTGTACTACCACCTCCTAAGCCCGTGAAACAAAAAAGTGATTTCTTTGTTTTCTACCGCATAGGGCCCCTCACCTTTAAAGGAATGAGAAATCATTAAACAAATCCAATCTTTGGCGTGTTTGGGTGCTCTTAAATTAGGACCATTCTGTAATACCTTCGTATCAGTTTTTATCTTACGTCATAACATATTTTTGATGGTTGAATCGGTATAACAAATACTTGACAATGTAAGGAAAAATATATTTTCGGTTTTTCAGATAGATCTCATTGAGCCTAATATATGAAATAATTATAGCGAAAAATATTGATTCTGAACAAAGCTGTTAATAAAAAACGACTTCAAGTTGTATTAATAACCTCTACTTGATACCTGTCATCAAGTTGTTACTCAGTTGTCGCATAAACTAAACTTAAAATAACACTCACGTGACAAGAACGCATAGTCAAGTTGTTGTTTACGAGATTAGGGGACTTAAGATTTGAGTACGAGTACGAGATCGAATACGAGAACGACTTTTCAATTCTAGTTTGCAGGCTTCCCATTATCACATCACATACCCATTTCATCCCATGAGCTACCCTCTTTACCTAAAACCAGCATGAACAGCGAGGACTCTGGAAACGTCACTGATTTGAAAATCGAAAATTGAACTCGTACTAAATCTTGTACTCGTAGTCCAATCTAAAGCCCTCTATTATCACAAGACTTGTGTTGAATTTTCCGCGCGCAGTTCGAGTTTTTCAGTTGCGTTAGCAAATTGTCAGCTTACATTATTGATGTCGTCAAAGAAGCACGAAAGGTTTTGCCCGCTTTCAGGTGCAAAGAAGGTACACTAAGTGGAAAAGGTGTCGAAATTTTCCAGTAAGGATTGGGCCGATGCACGGGACAAACAAGGGCATTAATAATAGCTAGCTGACTATAAGAATCCTTTATCTGCGATGAAATGTTTTAAGGAGATGTCAAACCAGACCTACTGATCTAACTCCTTACCAGTGTGAGGCGTATTGTTATTCGTTGAAACTCATCCCTGAAAGATAATTTGATGCGTTACCAGGTTTAAGGTGGTTCCCTAGGGTATTTACGAACACCCTCCCTGCAGAGCGCGAGTTAGAAAAGGAAACTTAGTTAATTTCTCTTAAAGTTTTCCATGGAGAGATTTACCAATATGAGTACTGTTAAAAAATAAGGCTTATTTTGTGGTTGTCAATTTTTGGTTTACGGCCGTTGCCATGGCAACGTCTCATCTAATGACAGGCAGATATATTTCTCATTTTGGCCTAAACTCTTAAAATATTTATACTTTCCTTCGGTGAATTTTTTTCATACTTTGCCACTTCATGGAAATGATATTGCCTGACATTTTGAATCGATAAAAAGGTAAGGTTGTTCAGACGGTTTTTCCAATATTCTGTAATTTGTCATTTTTTTTAAATATTAGATTAGCTCTGACAGATTTTAACAAAAATAGGGTATTTTAAAGAGCTTGTATGCGGTTACAACTGAGCCAAATTAAAAAAAAAAATTCACCGAAGGAAACGCGAGAAAATTCACTGTCAGTTTTGCTTTTTGTGCTCATGTTGACGTCACAAAAATCGACAAACACTGACGTTTTCCTTTGGGCGCGCGTAGATTACTTTAGCTTTCGTCCTATGCCCTCGTACAATCGTAAAACTATAGGGAGCCACCTTACAGTGATTCCTCAGAATTGCATTGCGCATCTCTACTGCGCACGATTTTCGCGTCATAAGCGCGCTCTCACGAGCGCGTGCACATACACAGCATATACAAAATGGTGGCTTTTTCTAAACTGCTTGGCTTGCGAGAAACAAATCATCAATTTTTCCTCGGAAACGAGTACCGGGACCTAACAAATTTTTATTTAGTTTGAATGCAGAGATCACCTTTCATACACAGCATATACAAAATGGTGGCTTTTTCTAAACTGCTTGGCTTGCGAGAAACAAATCATCAATTTTTCCTCGGAAACGAGTACCGGGACCTAACAAATTTTTATTTAGTTTGAATGCAGAGATCACCTTTTTTCTATACAGTTAACATGAACCAATTTCTATTGCAGAGTAAAAAATTATCACAGAAAATAAGAGCATAGCTAGCACTCGTAAAAGATAATATGTGGCCTCAGAACAATGCGTGCTTAGAACATATGGTATCTCTGTCGACTAAATATGAATGCCCTCACCATGAAACGCGCATCAAATTGCTCCTTAACATTTATGCAATACATCCATTGTTGTATTTCTCGCTTAACTTTCTCTCTATTTTTCTGCTCTCTTAAAGTGTGAGGTGAATGGTTCAAATATAAACGTTTCTGAAAGCAAAAGCAAATAACTTCAGGAATGATGGGGTTTATTGAAGGTCTTCCTGCTCCAAAACGAATATGGAGACCCCTTCTTTTTTATTTCAAATGTTACGTTCTCTTGATATAAACAGTCAACAGGTAAAGTTTGAAAGAAAATCTATTGTGAGTTCTATTTCGATGGAATTACCTTAAATAGTCGTCTGTTTTATGCTTTCCTATTTTAGGTGATCATTCCTGGTTCTTGGATCTTCGCATTAATAATCTTCATGCCACGTATCACGGGCTTCAACGTAAAAGACAATGCCTGTGTGCGGATGGATGAAGAATGGCTGCAAAAAGCTTCTTTTTTGCTCTGGTTAGCCTTTGTGGTCGCGGCCATTGTACTAATGGCTGGATTGTATTCCAGAATCGTGTACGCCCTGTGGTTTAAACGTGATCCTGAGAATCAACTCGCCTTCCCACAGAGGATAAGTATTAACAAACAAGTTCAACACGTGAACATCTTTGTTTCGCTTTCCTCACGATAATTACTGAAGTATGCAAATTAACGTTCATGATTGAAACTTCCATATAGCTAAGTTTGTTCGGTCATATTCTGGTGCCCCGAACATTCTAGTAAGGTTTTCTTTTAGCATTATTATAACTCTCCATCATGCAGTTACCAATGCAAAGGGCGCATGCCGAATATTATTCTTTCTTTGTTTTAAAATGTCTTCACGTTTGTAAATACTGTTAATGCTTAAAAGGTTTGTTAAGTCTGTGATCCAGCAAATATTCCCTAAAAGTTCCATTATGATCAAATTCTCGATACCCATTTTTTTTTTTTTACATTTTCGTACACAATAGGTCTTTCCTAGATATCTTGGCAAATTTCAACCTATTACGAACATTACAACTCATGTTATTTGAACCTTTATTTCCGAGAATTTACGGCCGCCATTGATTTTCCTTGTTCAAAGTCTTGGTTGAGAATTGGAGAAAATGACGTCATTTTCTCAAAAATACCACACGGATTGAAATTATGCGAACAATAAGTACAGCAATTCACACAAAGAATAACAAAAACTTTGGCTCATATATTCGTGCAATTTTCGACATTGATTTTTATTATAACTGATTTCAACCCGTCCAGTATTTTTGAGAAAATGACATCATTTTCTCAAATTCTCAACCAAGACTTGGAACAAGGAAGATTAATGGCGGCCGTAAATTCTCGGAAATAAAGATCCAAAAACCGCGTGTGCTAATGTTCGCAATGGACTGAACTAGGAAAGACCTATTATTTACGAAAATGTGAAAAAAAAAATGGATGTCGAGAATTTCATCATGGTAGCACTTTAAGAGAAACTGATATTTTCACCTTGCCAAAAATATCAGCTACTGAAGGCTTTATTTCCGTTAGTTTAGTTGCCAGGTTCCTAGTCCAGGGCCACAATTTCAAATCAATATCGCGCTGTTACAGATTTCAACACCATTCCCAAATTACCTTAAATAAATTTGTCGGCTCTCTTCTAATTCTTCCTTTATTATCTGAATTTGTAACATTAGGTAGAAGAAATGCTATTCTGTATAAATTGGAGAGTAAACGAAGTTTGCATGCTTGTCTGTCCGTCTGTCTGTCGGCTGTATGTACGCATGTATCTTTGTACGCACAGAACATTGTCATTGTGACGCCGTTAGGGATACATATTCTGTTTGCAGGACCTTTCTTGACAATTCATTTGTTACTATCTAAATCGGATTTATGCCTCTCTCTACACACAGGGCGTCGTGCGAGTGCGGAAGCGAGTCACTTTGATGGGGGTAACTGTCACTGCCATATTTGGAATCTGTTGGGCGCCTAACGTAATTGCGCACAACTTAGACTACTACACATCCCTCAGTGTCAGTGAAGTCGCACACGCTGTTTTTCATATGCTAGTACTGTTCAGTTCCGCCGTCAACCCATTTGTGTACGCTCTGGTTAGCAAAACCTTCCGAGAAAAGCTTAAGGGAATGATATGCTGTAGGTGTACCGGCTCCACGGGATCCACACGAAATCGGGTTTTCCCACAGCAGGGATATCATCTTTGGAGTGATCGAAAAATCTAAAACGTTTCTTCTTTGAATGCTTTGTTTAAAGTTAAAAGGACATTGTGACATGGAGAGACAAAGTTATGATAATGATTCTCTTCTCCCAGCAGCTACAGAAGAAAAGCTTTGTTTCGCTGGGTATGCAATTACGATAGTCTCACCATTCATAACGCTGAGAGGAAAGGTCATCGTAATGCTATGACTTAGATAGACTCGCTCCCCAAGTTTCAACTAGAATATTCAACAAGTAAATCAGTAAAGGTTTCTGATATTATAGTGTTTTCAGTGCTACTGATCTGTTTATACCTCAAAAGATGAAAATAAACTCTTTAGTTGAAGAGTAAGTGCAAATGTCCTTCAAAGTTAAATAAAGGAAAGGATCTTATTTTTTAGCGGTAGGTGAGCAACTTCTCTAAAAAGCCGCGGTGTGCCATGACAGGAGTTGTTATGTAACCCGAAAAACGGAAAGTAAAACTCCCTTGTAATCAACAAAGACATTTGTTGTGAAATTCCTATTGTGCGAACTTATTAAATCATTATTAGTAGTGCAATTGTGAAATAAAACAAGTAAAACATATGACAAGTCGATGGCATCATGGTAACGTAACTGAATTAAGAGCCAGAGCGAAGAGGCCTCCGTTAGGCCTATAACTTCCAAACAGAACGGAACTACGCAATTCTGATTTTCAGTGAGGCAATCATGTGTTTTTCTTGTGGACATGCGATGCGAGACGGGGTGCACTGGACAACAGATGCAGATGTATGGGATAAGAAGAAGGGCTGTGAGGTCGAGATTGATTTACATCCAGGGCAGAAGCGACATATGCCAAGAAAACAATAAAGAGAGAGACGGATGAAGAAACAATTTTCTCATTAATTACAACAGATTGCTAGTATTCCAAGCAGGACAAAAACTGAGCCTGAAACAGAGTATTACCAGTCCATGAATTATTCCGGCGAAAATATTAAGGTACCCACAGTATAGCCCTTTGGCGGCGACATGAATACCCTCACACGGGCCAGGTTTTCTGTTTAAGATGGCTGTTAACGCCGCGTCGCCATAGAGTGGACGTTAGCCTGGATACATGGTACGATTTTATTGTTTCATCGCTTGATTACCAGCTTGACTGCAGGAATGGAAGATAACAGTAAACTAGATCACGAAACCACTAATGTACTAAATTAAAAATCAACCACTAGTGTAATACATGTACTTACCACTATTTTCATAAAAAGCTAACCACTAATGACGTAAAATTGTTAACCACAGTTCTCACACTGAGTGCCTATTAATAGCTAACGTCAAAATGAGAAATAGAAAAAACCTTGACAACTCGACCAGATTTCTTCCTCTTGGTTTTCTAAGAGTACAGACAGTCTTACCATTTTAAACATATGAACACTGCCCATTTGGCAGGAAAATGAAAAACAAAAAATACACACACCCACTAGAAAATAATGAAAAAAGAAACAACAGAAAGAAGAACAAAAACCAAAACTGTTCCAGCTAAAACTGGGGAATATCCAAGTGCTATTCCCCAATTCTCAAAACTGCGCGTGTTGCGGAAAAATTTTTGAAGGATACTAAACACAATACCCTCCATTTAGAGCGTAAATACGCTCGGATATTTGTCCTTGGACATTATCTGTTCCTCAAACTGCTGGCTTCTCGGAAGAGATAATGTCCGCGGACAAATATCCAAGCATATTTCCGCTCCAAATGGAAGCTATTGTTCATATAACGCCGTTTTAAAACAGCAGCGCGATCCGCCCATAGTTTTGCTTACCAGGGAGACGACATTATTTTGCGGTTATGTTGTTTCACTTTTGCCGCGCGTGATTGGTTGAAAACCTGCTATGACAACGCACCACTGAAATGGGTTCCTCACGTACGCTTCAAATTTCAGGACGTTACAACGACGAGTCGTCGCTAATCTTTTGCTTTTGCCAGTTGCACAGTTCAGATAATTTCAGAGATCATCTCCACAAGCAGAGGCGTAGCTAGGGGGGTCTTTGGGTGCCGTGATCCCCCCTTTTGTAAGCCTTTTCCCAGCAAACAACCCACAACAGGTGGTGGAAACGACATGAAAATCTGGTGAGCACCTTCACTTTGACGCGGTGTAACTCCCCCCCCCCCTCCCCCTCTCTTAAAAAAATACTAGCTACGCCCCTGACAAGTTATGAAAAGCGAACTTTACGTAGGCGGTGAAAAAGGCAATTTAAAACCAGAGATGCTTAAAAAAAATTATTGGGCCAATTTATTTGGAATTTGATGTGCCCTCTGCTTCGGTCATATATAATAATTGAACGTGATGTTAGTGTCAGAAGTTTACGCTTTTGATATTCAGAGCTGTTCGAAAATACGATACTGTTAACGACAAATAACACCGTGTTAAAACAATAGAAAGACCATATGTTTAATAATGTGTGTTGAAAAATGCAATTGTCATTTGACATCTAATTTACAATACCAACTGCTCGCAGAGTAAACTGCCAACTAACTTCAATTTTTCGTAGAGGAATATTAACTGTTTATCGGTTAAGAACATGTTTTTGTTGTCCTCCCACCATTCTATGGAATCCTAATTATATTGCGCGAATCAGAAGGACGGATATAACACAAGGAGATATGAATAGCAACATAACGCTGCAGTGCAGTTTTGTTATTTACGATGTAGCCCTTTAAATTGTTTTACTTCACGAATGAGTTTTTGTTGTGTATAAATTCAGAAGTTTGCCAATATTTTCAGTGAACCCTGTCTTGGTTGATTTGTGGATAAATACTGGCGATTTATCAACATGTAGTTGATGTGGGTAAATTAACCGCGTAACGACTTCGTGCACGTGACGTTTCTATCGGGCAGCTGACATTTCGAGCCTTTCTTACGAACAAAGCCATCTTTTAATCTGTTAAAAGCACTTAATGACTGGGGCCAGTCATTAAACATGGTTTTCAATTTTCTCGGCGATTCTGCAGTTTTCAGTCACGTGACGCGTTTAGAACAATCGTGAGCGAGCAAAAACACTTAATGAATGATAACTCTGGATATTTTGTAGTCACCAGTCCAGCGCGATCGCATCATTTCTGTCTACGAAATACGGAAAATAGATAATGTTGGCCAACATTGACGCGGAAAATGAAACAAAAGCTATTGAACAAGCCAATGAAGTATTCAACGAATATCTAAAAACAAAACTGTTGAAGAAAGTGATGGGGAGACAAAACTTTTAGCTATGAATGAAAGCTTTGTTAAGTTTTCAGGTTAAATTGGTTTCGCAATAAATGCGATGAAAAAACAAACTTGGTTGCCGGTTTGAATATTCTTCGGCGCGCATAATTATCACAGATCTCGTATTTCTCACATTTACAAGGTGCTGCGATTGCTTTACTTTGCTTGTGTGGTATTTTTGAGAAAATGACGTCATTTTCTCAAATTCTCAACCAAAATTAACTTGGAACAAGGAAAATTAATTGAGGCCATAGATTCTCGGAACTAAAGGTCCAAGAAAACGTGAGTTCTAATGTTCGTAATAGATTGAAATTTGGCAAGATATGTAGGAATTAAAGACCTATTGTGTAAGAAAATGTAAAAATTGGATATCGACAATTTGAACATAGTGACACTTTAATATAATATGCAGATAATACCGACCAACTTTTGTTAAATTTCTGATATTTTAAAAGCTATTGTTACAATATCTAGAAACTTGGAAATAAAATTGAAAACTGATATCTTACCTTAAGAAACGCTTAACGGACGGAGAATCGGAAGAGTTGAACGATAATTCTGTTGCCAACCCAAAAACCCGATATCACTGCATGATGACATCGGAAGAAATGGGAAAGACAGCGGTTCATTAATCATCGTGTAATCTTTATACAACTTAGACCATGCGTTTACCACCCGCTGCACGTTATGTTAGGCCCCGTCCTCACTACAGGGGCACCCAACAGATCGTTTCGGTAAATTATCTGTTCGGAAGGCCTTTAATTCCTTCTGATTTTCTAAAGAGAATTATCACCTCGAACTTTCGTGATATGAAAAATTTAATGTCTGTTATTTTCGGAATTAGAACATAGTGACACTTTAATATAATATGCAGATAATACCGACCAACTTTTGTTAAATTTCTGATATTTTAAAAGCTATTGTTACAATATCTGGAACTTAGAAATAAAAATGAAAACTGATATCTTACCTTAGGAAACGCTTAACGGACGGAGAATCGGAAGAGTTGAACGATAATTCTGTTGCCAACCCAAAAACCCGATATCACTGCATGATGACATCGGAAGAAATGGGAAAGACAGCGGTTCATTAATCATCGTATAATCTTTATACAACTTAGACCATGCGTTTACCACCCGCTGCACGTTATGTTAGGCCCCGTCCTCACTACAGGGACACTCAACGGATCGTTTCGGTAAATTATCTGTTCGGAAGGCCTTTAATTCCCCCTGATTTTCTTAAGAGAATTGCCACATCGAACTTTCGTGATATGAGATATTTAATGTCTGTTGCTTTCGGATTGTTAAATAATGTCGTTTTGAGTACCGAAAAAAGGTCAGCTATCATTTTCGGAAAGGCGATAAGGCATAAGGTTTTCGGGAAAAGGGCAAAAAAGCCCTAATAAATTCGAGAATACTCAAGCTCCCCTAGAATAACCGAACAGGTAAAACTTTTCTTAGCGCAACCTAAAATTAACCTACAGAGCTTTAAAAGTACTCTAGATAGCCTAAAACAGCGTTTAAAAGCATTCGAGAGAAAACGGTCCTGACACTACGCCGGAGAAAATTGAAAACGCAACTTTATTTCTACGGTTAGGTCTACCATCCACGCCAATCCGTCTGGAAAGCGTATTTTTTCGTAAACGCTGTTCAAACCAGAGTAATTTGAAAACGTCGACCTTGCGTTTTAGTTTGGACAGAAAACATTTTCTAAACGGAGCTTTTCGAAAACGATGACGTCACGATAATCATGTGACTTCCCTGACCGAGTTTTCCTCAAACACAAATCCAAAATGACCTGTGATTGTTGCGTTTTTAAATTCCTCCGGCGTAGTGTGGAAAGGGCTTTATTTGAGTAGTTATAATAAAAATGACAGCAACATTGAAAGCTGTCTGCATTCTCGTATTAGAGTTTCACAAATTTTCCTTGCCTAAGCAAAATTTTGACGTTCAAATTTTTAAAGTTACATAAATTTCAGACGTATTGTAGAGGCAGGTTTCGGTAAACGATTGCTTATTCACGATGAAAGATACTGCAAGCAGTTTAACCAAGTTCAACATGCGAAACTGATAACCAAACTCCATTTGACTGCAAAAAATTTCCGGGTATTTAATTTGTCTTTGGACATTATCTGGCTGTCATGATAGCTTTTCAAATAACATAAACATGCACCGGGTGGTGAGCACATGGTCCAAGTGGTATGAAAATGATATGATGATTAGTGAACTGCTGTCTTTCATAATCCATTTCTTCCGATGCTATCATGCAGTAATATCGGGTTTTGGCCTGTGTACCAAAATTTACGTTCAACTTCTGCTGGAATTCTCCGCCCGTTACGCGTTTGTAAGGTAAGGATTATCACTAACGAGAAATGATTTTTCGTTATTATTTCCAAGTTTCCAGATATTATATTAATGGCTTTTAGAATATCATAAATTTAGCAAACGTTTCTCAGTATTGTCTGCGTATTGTATTAAATAGGTTCTTTTAATGGTGTGAAAGCATTGATCCAAAAGAATTGCTAAAACAGGACTTCAATAATTATTTTCAATCAAATAAGAATCGTATAACACGCAACAATGAGGAAACATCCAGTAGGAACACGGTCTCTTAAAGCTGTACTTCCAGAAATCGATAGAAACACAGAGGTACCAGAGCTGTTGACATAAGCATGAAGGGAGCAAAGAGAGGTTGCATCTGAGAATCGAAATAAATAAGTGACGTTCTTTTCTTTTTGCCCCAGTGTTTCCTAAATAGAAAACATTTTCTTCGCTTTTCTATCGCGTTATAGAAAACTCCTGTAAATTTTTCTGTAACCAGAAGTAGGGGTTTTGGGAGGACTAGGAAAACTGTCGGAACAGCAGCCGCACACAATATTTATCTCTGCCATTAAAGCCCTGAAGCACTCGATAGCAGGCAAACATACACAACTGTTATTGTTTTTGTTGTTGTTGTTGTTGTTGTTGTTTTTTTCTTTTGCTCTTTTTTTTTGTTTTTGTTTTTGTTTTTGTTTTCCTGAATGACCGAAAGAAGGACGTTTTGCCTCTGAGGCGAGATAATGCAGCATGGCGGCAAATCTACTCGTTAGCTAAGCTGATATCGATAATTCGCGCTCCCTCAGAAAATGCCTGCATGCATTTTGAAACAATTTACCCTGTAACATTAGAGAGTCTGCTTCATTGGACAAATTTAAACGCCTTCTCTACCATAATTTTTAAACACGGCATTCATGGAACCCAGGATTTTTCTTAAGTGGCATATTAATGTAAGTCAATATAATGTTAGGATTTGGATTTTTAGTCATTATTATGTAATTTTTTCTACCTGATGTTTTTACCGTGTATAAATAATGATTAAAGATTAAAGATTCAACACGTGGGCCCCTGTAACCGACACAAAAACAATGTAGTGTACTTCGTAAAACTGATGTGCCTCTTTACTAAATTAAGTGGTTAGAAAATGATCAAACCATAAGCTTAAGGTGGCGAATAATGAAAGTATGATGTTTCCTCTCCACTTTCACTTCTTCTCGCATTAAACCAGTGATATTAGCTAAGATGTCAGGAATTCATTCTTCCTTTTCTCTTTATTAAACCAAGAGGGCTTCGCGACTGTGTAAAATCGACAAAACTCGACTCAGTCATGCTTCAATCATCTGGCATTGCCATAGCAACGGTACACTCTATACTCGTCGTGATAGACATCGTTGGAAATTGTCTCGTTTGTGCGATCATAAAGAAACATCGAGACATGAGGTATGTTGAAACTAAAATACCTGAATTATCAAAGTTAATTTAAAATACTACTGAAGGCGTACAAAACAACTTTAACAACTTTATATAACAGTGAACGGAAATAGAAAAGTGCTGGCTTGTGATTTACATAGTCTGATGTGAACATGGGAGAACGTTTGAGAGAACTATAAAGAGATTTTTGAAAGTTCTTCAATCATATGTTGACGTATTCAAATTTACATCGGAGTATAAGAATTACAACTCAGGTAACTCAGCCGTTTTAATTTTTTTAACTTAACATCGTCACAACGCCTTCGGGAATGGTAAAATTAGTTATTTCCTTCAGACGAAAGTCCATTGGAGTATATACACTCCAAGCAAAATTTCTAATGCCAACAGCTCCTGTATGTTCGCAATGTAGATAATATAACCATGCTCCTATCTTGTTCAGCCATTCTTCTGAAGCTATGCAAGAGAGGATAAAGAGTAAGAGAGTAAGTCCTTGATAAAGGCCTTATTCTTAAGGTAATCCCTCTCAAGTTATTTTTAGACATGGAACCTAATTCTGATTAATTTCACTGCGCGCGTAACATGGACGTTTTCGTGGAGGATGAAAACTAATGTGAAGCTGCTTGTGCCTTCCAGGTAAGGGGAGTGCTTTTCTCTAGGCCCTCCTAAGGTTTCCGACGCCTGACGTCGTCTAAAAATAACGTAAAAGGGATTACCGTTGTAATAAGGTCTATTAGAAGAACTAAATATCTTACCCTTCGTCCTCTCTTGATTTATGATATTCCACAGGACTCCCTTCAACTATTTACTTGTGAACCTGGCTGTAGCGAATCCCTTGTTTGCGACCTTTGTTACACCGGAGACTTTCTTCAAGATCACCCCCACTCACCCAGGGGGAACATTTCGTACAGTTTTGTGCAAATTAGTGACGGGTAGAGGCTTGGCATGGACTGCTGGAACCCGTCGGTGGTCACTTTGGTTGCAATTGCCGCTGAACGATATTTTGCGGTAATCTATCCTGCTGGCAACGTGGGCAAACTTACCAAGCGTAAACTGAAGGTGCGTCACTGACAAAGTTTAATTATTACTATTAGTATATTCCAAACTAGTGGATAACTTTTTTCACGTATTCCGATTGGCTGTTTATACTCGGATTGCGTAGGCATTTATGAAAAGGGTCTATAAGCAAAATGCTTTCTTTTTTTACCGCAACATAAGAAGACATTTTCGCAGTCTATGAAGCAGCTGGGGGATTTCTTTCGATTAAGAAAACTTCAATTATAAACAATTATTGGATGAGGTTTTTGTAATATCCGGAATAATCAAGGTCGAGGTAAGTGTTATCAGCCGAAGCCTTCGGCTTCGGCTGATAACACTAACCGAGACCTTGATTATTTCGGATATCACACAAACCTAATCTCATAAATGTTTTATTATACATTGTTTTAAAGAAAATACCGACAAATGCACTGAGCACAGTTTATTCAATTTTCAACAAGCCATGTTCTTACGTGAACTTGACATTGCTCTTGGAAATCATGCACTGCGCGCGCAACCTACCGATTATTTACTAATCTGCTAGCAGATTAGTGAATAATCTGTGGGTCGCGCTGTTTCCTAGAATTAACTTCAGGCTTCTAGCCAATGAGAAGACAGATGGTGACTACAATGTATAATAATTAGTATTAGTATATACCAAACCAGTGGATAGTGTTCTTCACGCATTCTGATTGGCTACAAAAACTTGGAATAGTTGCACTACCGCCTCCTAAGCCCGTGAAAAAAAAAAAGTGATTTCTTTGTTTTCTACCGTATAGGGCCCCTCACCTTTAAAGGAATAAGAAATCACTAAACAAATTCAATCATTGGCGTGTTTAGGTGCTCTTAAATTCGGACCATTCTGTGATACCTTCGTATCAGTTTTCATCTTACATCATAACATATTTTTGATGGTTGAATCGGTATAACAAATACTTGACAATTTAAGGAAAAATGTATTTCCGGTTTTTCAGATAGATCTCATTGAGCTTAATATATAGATTAATTATAGGGGAAAATATTGATTCTAAACAAAGCTATGAATAAAAAACGACTTCGAGTTGTATTAATAACCTCTACTTGATACCTGTCATCAAGTTGGTACTCAGTTGTCACATAAACTAAACTTAAAATAACACTCACGTGACAAGAGCGCATAGTCAAGTTGTTGTTTATGAGATTAGAGGACTTAAGATTTGAGTACGAGTACGAGATCGAATACGAGAACGACTTTTCAATTCTAGTTTTCAGGCTTCACATTAACACGACACATACCCATTTCATCCCATGAGCTACCCTCTTTACCTAAAACCAGCATGAACAGCGAGGACTCTGGAAACGTCACTGATTTGAAAATCGAAAATTGAACTCGTACTAAATCTCGTACTCGTAGTCCAATCTAAAGCCCTCTATTATCACAAGACTTGTGTTGAATTTTCCGCGCGCAGTTCGAGTTTTTCAGTTGCGTTAGCAAATTGTCAGCTTACATTATTGATGTCGTCAAAGAAGCACGAAAGGTTTTGCCCGCTTTCAGGTGCAAAGAAGGTACACTAAGTGGAAAAGGTGTCGAAATTTTCCGGTAAGGATTGGGCCGATGCACGGGACAAACAAGGGCATTAATAATAGCTAGCTGACTATAAGAATCCTTTATCTGCGATGAAATGTTTTAAGAAGATATCAAACCAGACCTACTGATCTAACTCCTTACCAGTGTGAGGCGTATTGTTATTCGTTGAAACTCATCCCTGAAAAATAGTTTGATGGGTTAACAGGTTTAAGGTGGTTCCCTAGGTTATTTACGAACACCCTCCCTGTAGAGCGCGAGTTAGAAAAGGGAACTTAGTTAATTTCTCTTAAAGTTTTCCATGGAGAGATTTACCAGTATGAGTACTGTTAAAAAATAAGGCTTATTTTTTGGTTGTCAATTTTTTATTTAAGGCCGTTGCCATGGCAACATCTCATCTAACGACAGGCAGATACATGTCTCATTTTGGCCTAAACTCTTAAAATATTTATACTTTCCCTCGGTGAATTTTTTTCATACTTTGCCACTTCATGGAAATGATATTGCCTGACATTTTGAATCGATAAAAAGGTAAGGTTGTTCAGACGGTTTTTCCAATATTCTGTAATTTGTCATTTTTTTAAAATATTAGATTAGCTCTGACAGATTTTAACAAAAAATAGGGTATTTTAAAGAACTTGTATGTGGTTACAACTGAGCCAAATTTTAAAAAAAATTCACCGAAGGAAACGCGAGAAAATTCACTGTCAGTTTTGCTTTTAGTGCTCATGTTGACGTCACAAAAATCGAAAAACACTGACGTTTTCCTTTGGGCGCGTGTAGATTACTTGGGCTTTTGTCCTATGCCCGCACACAATCGTAAAACTATAGGGAGCCACCTTAAGGTGATTCCTCAGAATTGTATTGCGCATCCCTACTGCGTACGATTTTCGCGTCATTAGCGCGCTCTCACGAGCGCGTGCACATACACAGCATATACAAAATGGTGGCTTTTTCTAAACGGCTTGGCTTGCGAGAGACAAATCATCAATTTTTCCTCGGAAACTAGTACCGGGACCTAACGATTTTATTATTTAGTTTGAATGCAGAGATCACCTTTTTTCTATACAGTGAATATGGACCGATTTCTATCTCAGGGTAAAAAATTATCACAGAAAATGAGAGCATAGCTAGCACTCGTAAAAGATAATATGTGGCCTCAGAAAAATGCGTGCTTGGAACATATTGTATCCCTGTCGACTAAATATGAGTGCCCTTATCATGAAACGCACATCAAATTGCTCCTTAACATTTATGCAATACATCCATTGTTGTATTTCTCGCTTAACTTTCTCTCTATTTTTCTGCTCTCTTAAAGCGTAATGTGAATGGTTCAAATCTAAACGTTTCTGACAGCAAAAGCAAATAACTTCAGGAGTGATGGGGTTTATTGAAGGACTTCCTCCTCCAAAACGAATATGGGGACCTCTTCTTTTTTATTTCAAATTTTACGTTCTCTTGATATAAGAAGTCAACAGGTAAAGTTTGAAAGAAAATCTATTGTGAGTTCTATTTCGATGGAATTACCTTAAATAGTCGTCTGTTTTATGCTTTCCTATTTCAGGTGATCATTCCTGATTCTTGGATCTTCGCTTTAATATTCTTCATACCGGATATCACGGGCTTAAACGTAAAAGATAATGCCTGTGTGCGGATGGATGAAGCATGGCTGCAAAAAGCCTCTTTTTTGCTCTGGTCAGTCATTGTAGTTGCGGCCATGGTACTGATGGCTGGGTTGTATTTCAGAATCGTGTACACCCTGTGGTTTAAACGTGATCCTGAGAATCAACTCGCCTTCCAACAGATGGTAAGTACTGATTAACAAAGAAGTTGAACACGTGAACATTTTTCTTTCGTTTTCCTTACGATAATTACTGAAGTATGCAAATTAACGTTCATGATTGAAACTTCTATGTAGCTAAGTTTATTCGATCATATTCTGGTGTTATGTGCCCCGAACATAACATTCTCCACCATGCAGTTACCAATACAAACAGTCGCAAGCCAAATATTATTCTTTCTCTGTTTTAAAATGTCTTCACGTTTGTAAATACTGTTAATACTTAAAAGGTTTGTTAAGTCTGTGATCCAGCAAATATTCCCTTAAAGTACCAATATGATCAAATTCTCGATAACCATTTTTTTACATTTTCGTACACAATAGGTCTTTCCTAGATATCTTGGCAAATTTCAACTTATTACGAACATTAGAACTCATGTTATTTGAACCTTTATATCCGAGAATTTACGGCCGCCATTAATTTTCCTTGTTCCAAGTCTTGGTTGAGAATTTAAGAAATTGACGTCATTTTCCCAAAAATACCACACGGTTTGAAATTATACGAACAATAAGTACAGCAATTCGCACAAAGAATAACAAAAACTTTGGTTCATGTATTCGTGCAATTTCCGACATTAACTTTTATTACAATTTCAACCCGTCCAGTATTTTTGAGAAAATGACATCATTTTCTGAAATTCTCAACCAAGACTTGGAACAAGGAAGATTAATGGCGGCCATAAATTCTCTGAAATAAAGGTCCAAAAACCGTGAGTTCTAATGTTCGTAATAGACTGAAATAGGAAAGACCTATAGGCCCTTTGCTCGATGCGGTCTTATGGTACAAAATCACACATGCTGGTGAGCAAGTTCCGCAGTGGGACTTCCAAAACAAAGGCAGGTCCAGGTGAACTGGTACGAGTTGCATTGTTCCACTGTGCAACTTGCTCACCAGCATGTATGATTTTGTACCATGTGACCGGATCGTGCAAAGGGCCTTTTGTGTACGAAAATGTGAAAAAAAATGGATATCGAGAATTTCATCATGGTAGCACTTTAAGAGAAACTGATATTTTCACCTTGCCAAAAATATCAGCTACTGAAGACTTTATTGCCGTTTGTTCAGTTGCCAGGTTTCTAGCTAGTCCAGGACCGCACTTCCAAATCAATATCGAGCTGTTACAGATTTCAACACCATTCTCAAATTAACTTAAATAAATTTGTCGGCTCTGTTCTAATTCTTCTTCTATTATTTAAATTTGTAACATTAGGTAGAAGAAATGCTATTCTGTATAAATTGGAGAGTAAATGAAGTTTGCATGCTTGTCTGTCTGTCTGACCGTCTGTTTCTCTGGCTGTATGTATGCATAATCTTTGTATGCACACAACATTGTCATTGTGACACCGTTAGGGATACATATTCTGTTTGCAGAACCTTTTTTGACAACTCATTTGTTACTATCTAAATCGAATTTATGTCTCTCTCTGCACACAGAGCGTCCTAAGAGTGCGGAAGCGAGTCACTTTGATGGGGGTAACTGTCACTGCCATATTTGGAATCTGTTGGGCCCCTGAAGTAATTGCGCACAACTTAGACTCCTACACATCCCTCAGTGTCAGTAAAGTCGCATACGCTGTTACTCATATGCTAATACTCTTCAGTTCTGCCGTCAACCCATTTGTGTACGCTCTGGTTAACAAAACCTTCCGAGAAAAGCTTAAGGGAATGATATGGTGTAGCTGTACAAGCTCCACGGGGTCCAAAGGAAATCAAGTTTGCCAACGTCAGGGACATCGTCTTTGGAGCGATCAAAAAATGTAAAACATTTCTTCTTTTAGTGCAGCTTTTTTTTATATGTTAGCACTTTAAAATGCCTTGCGAGATAGCAATTCTCCTCTCTTTCTCTGACCAGCAAGAGAAGGGAATCCTTCACAGGGTGTGCAACTTTACAGGAGTATTACCTTTCATAGATCTGGCAGGAAGGTTATTGCAATTCTTCAATTTAGCGCCAGGAGCGCTATTTACATTTGGTAGTTTAAACGAGCTCGCTTATTTGAAGAGGGGGCGTTAATTCCTTTTTCATATTATTATTATTATTATTATTATTATTATTATTATTATTATTATTATTATTATCATTTATTTATTTATTTTACAATGTGCCTCAGTGCTTTAATGAAAAACAGAAACTTTAACTCAAGAACTTTGATAATGTTCAATATTGCGCTCAGAGTTCATTCATAGTTCATTCATCTAATCAGTCTATTCAATGTCAATGCCTTGAATGTCACTTTCGCTTTGGGTACGCTTAGCTTGCATATAAAGAGGGTGCTTAATGAATTTGGAATAGGGGAGGGGGGTGCTTATTAGGTGTTTATTATACCATATACCATCTACGGGTATGTACATAACAAACTGACAACGCGACCAGCTCCCGTTGTCTTGCACCAGTAAATAACCCAGAGGCCATTGATCTTAATTCCGTTTAAGTCTGAATTTTTTCAGGCTTAGATATCATCACAGCTGCTTAAGTTGCGTATTTAAGAGCTGCATGATCATTCATGTATTTGCATTAATTAGCGTTTATTATTCGTTCACGAGCAAGTGCACCCTCCTGCGTTACTATGGGTAGCCAGCACCCCTATCAATTTTGTTTTTAATTTATAACAATAATTATTGTGATAAATTATTTCTAGATCTGGGGTGAAATAAATGTTTTTGTTGTTTTGTTTGTTAATGTTGTTGCGTATGTTCGCTGCTTCGGTACATATAAACAATAGCTTCCATTTGGCGCGAACAAATGCTCGTAAATTTTTCCTTGGGCATTATCTGTTCCGAGAAGCGAACAGCTCTTGAGCTCCGAGAGTGAAGTTTGAGGGAAACTGTGAGTTTCGAGAATCGTACAAAAGTCGTTCTCGAAGAAAAAATATTTCGGAAGTAACAATTCGCAGACATGTCTCTGTAGTTTATATGTGAAACTAGCTATTGTCCAAATTTGAGGGCAATTGAACAAATTCCCTTTGATTTATAACTCTTTAAAGTGTCTGCTTCAAGCAAAAATAAATTTTATGCCGAGAGCGACGCCTTTTTATAAACCCAGCGCACAAAAGACTGAAATGAAATGGTTATAATCGCGGTCGTGCATGAGGCCAGAAACCACTGAATCACTGAGACACTTAATTGGATTAATTTGGCCACTCACGTGGCGTTTATTTCAAACCATTCAAATGCTAAGGTGTCAAATTAATCAATTAAACATCGCTATATTTGATTCAGTGAATAAAGTTGGGGCGAAAAACAGCCAGCCCAGTAAGAGGTAGCAAGAGTAGAGGAGGAGCTCAGGGGATGGTGGAGGGTCGACGAAAGAAAGTAAAGTACGCTTCTGAGGCTAAACAGCTATCACGATCGGCGCTGGCAGAAAAAGGGGAGAGGGTTAGCAGAGCACGCGAATTTAAAGCTTGCTCTGCGTGTGGTGTCAAGCCCATTATCGGCTATCTACCTCTGCAGCTTGTACAGCAAGATAAGATAAGGCCCCGCCCCAACATAAAACCCATTATCGCGGTAATTCAATAATGGGCCATATTCGAGAAAACAGCGCTAAGAAAAATCTTCTGCTTCGCAAACAAACTCCGCCCCCAAACGCCTTCAACTGGGTTGTCAGATAACTGAGCCAATCAGTGCAGGTAAAGTTTACTACCGTTAACCTCCTGGTGAAATGTAC
The DNA here is from genome assembly GCF_964199315.1 of Orbicella franksi. Lineage (NCBI taxonomy): Eukaryota > Metazoa > Cnidaria > Anthozoa > Scleractinia > Merulinidae > Orbicella > Orbicella franksi. Next base: position 15,694,544 of record NC_138158.1, read on the forward strand.
GCGCGAATCTCCAAAAAACCCCTGTGTTTCGCAATGCGCTCAAGGTGCCGAAGGCGGAGAGATAATTTTTCTGCTGTAGCTCGGTTTTTCTTGAAGTTGGTCCCTGGCAAAATGGGGAAGACCAAAAAAGATACGAACGCTAGAGTGCCTGGGCGAAGAAAACAAATAAAAGAAAGTGCGGCGGAGCAACTGTACATGGTCAACTGTGCATGGACAATATTCCAGTGGGTCTCAATGAGTCCAATGATTCGTCAATATTGGATTCATCGGAGTCTCTGTCAATATCCCTGTTATTGCTCTCAAGTTTCCAAATTTTTACAGAACCTTTTTTTCTCTCTTACCTCGATATTTTGCCCGCCTTATACGATAGCTATAGCCTCATCCGCGAGGCGAACTTTTGCTTCTTCACTCATTGAGGTATTTTCATTCGTTCTTCGCTGTTTTTGCTTTTTCGAACTGGTCCATGTTTTTGACGTGGTCTATGTTTACTAATAACTTAATAGAATTACACCTGATACCAAAAATGCTTGGTACAGTTGAACCTTGATTATCCGGACTCGTTGGGACTAGACGAAATAGTCCGGATAATCGAGGGTCCGGATATATGAATATTAATAAAGAACAAAACTGTTTAAATAAAGCACATTTAATCGTGAAACAACACTTTTACAAATCGCTTGGAAAACAATATGGCCTACTGTACATCTTGAACCGCTCAACTCTGAGCCAATCAGAACGAAAATCAGAACTCATTAGAGTGTTCTTCATTAGTTACGATAGGTGTGTGCGCTGCTTTTGCTCTTAAAAAGCAAAACAAACTCGCTTTTGACTGCACTTTTTAACGCTATAGTTTTAAAAAGAATATTGCTACGGATCTTGATCATGACTAATAAATATTCATGACAAAATTGGGACTAGAGAAAAAGTCTGGATAATCGAGGTTCGACTGTAGTCAGAACAACAATGCTGATCAACTTAGTCGAGTAGTCAATTCGTGACATTCGTTGAGGTAATTCCGCCGAAAATCGTCTCAGTTGATTGCATCCAAAAGCGCCATAGGGCTGTCAATCAAGAAATAAACTTTACTTCCGGCGAAAACGTAAAACCGCCATTTCTCCGCCAATATTTAATCTTTTTCAACAACTTTTTTCAGAAATTAGAGATTATTCTTCGACCACTACTTTGACCCAAAAATCCAAATTTGAAGAAAATTGCCCACCTGTAGGTATACTGTAACCTGAATATTTCCTTTAATATTTCCTTTACTATTTTTCTTAACACGAGTGACCTGAAAATTGGGGAATATCACTCGGATATTCCCCAGTTTTAGCTGGGTATATTCAGTCACGTGACGCGTTTACACAAATCGCGTTTGAGAGAAAATATTTGATGGATTATAAAGCTAGGTAATAGCGGAGCCCCATACTCATATAGGAAAGAAAATGAAACCCATGAGTTAATTTTGTCATTGTTATCATGGCTAGCAGTATTGCTCGTGTGCGCGTTCGCAGGACCACGGCGACGGCGACGGCGACGGCGACGGCGACGGCGACGGCGACGGCGACGGCGACGGCGACGACAGAGTCGCGCAACATGGCGGCCATACTCCAAATAATAGCGGAGCTCCGGCGGCCCGAAGGGCCGCCAAGCGGAGCCCCATACTCATATAGGAACGCAAAGGAAACCCATGAGTTGATTTTCTCATGGTTATCTGGCTAGCGGTATTGCTCGTGGGCGCGTACGCACGACGGCGACGACGACGGAGTCGCGCAACATGGCCGCCATACTCCAAATAATTGGTTGACAGAGACATGCAGCCTTGGTTTACCGTGTACTTCTTTGATATTGGACATCCGTTACCATCAATTGATACCTGTCAAAACAAGGTATCCGCTGACCAGTATCACGTGACCATATCGCGGGCTCAAGTTTACAGCTTATTGAGGTCGCATGTTTTTTTTAAGTTGACCGCTGACCAAGTGCTGGTTTTCGATTGGATCGCGGGCTCATCTCAGGTTAACTTGTTGAAAACAGGGCAGGATTGTTTGGAAGCCAGTTAACGCTAACCCAGGATTAAAAGTTAACCGAATTATAACTTTTTCTTCTATACAAATGTTTTTTGCTGCTTTGTTTTGTGTTTATAGTGATTATTAAAACTCAAAACAGAAGGCCAAACAATATACGGAAAACCTCGCCTCAAAATTCTACCTTTTCCTGGGTTATTTGGCTCTGAACAACTCGGCCCAGGAGCTACGCTTTTAGGCTGGCCTAAATCTATATATTAGGTTGACAGAGACATGCAGCTTTGATTTACGTGTACTTCCTTGATATTGGACATCCATGTTATTATTAATTGACACCTGTCAAAACAAGGTATACGCTGACCAGTATCACGTATCGCAGGCTCAAGTTTACAGCTCATCGAGGTCACGTGTTTTGTTTTGAAGTTGACCGCTGACCAAGTGCTGGGTTTCGATTGGATCGCGGTCGCATGTCAGGTTAACTTGTTGAAAACAGGGCAGGATTGTTCGGAAGCCGGTTAACGCTGACCCAGCATTAAAAGTTAACCGAATTATAACTTTTTCTTCTACGGACAAATGTTTTTTGCTGCTTTGTTTTGCGTACACGGTGATTATTAAAACTCAAAACAGAAGGTCAAACAATACAGAAAACCTCACCGTAAAGTTACAAAACTTAAATCAAAATTGTACCTTTTCCTGTTAGCTTAATTGGGCTCTGAACAACCCGACTCAGGAGCTCCGCGTTTAGGCTGGCCTAAATCTATATATTATTTGTGATTGGCTGTCAGTTTTACATGCTGAGCTCAGTAACTGCTCACGGTATCGTTATTGGTGATTAGATAACCGTTTACCAAAACCTGCCGTTACAATACGTCTGCAATTTAAAAAGAATGCAGAAATTTAAGCGTCAAAACGTTTCTAATGATAAAGAAAATTGATGTAACTATCATTTGAAAATACGACCAGCTTTCAATTTTGCTACCATTTTTTCTGATAACTATTTAAATAAGGCCCCATCTACACTATGCCAAAGAAATTTGAAAATGGAGGTTTCACCCTGAAAACTCATCAAACGTTTTCCGCTCACATTACGACGGAGAAATTTGAAAACGCAAAAACAAATTTGAGAAATTTAAGAAGTTTGTGTTTGTGGAAAACTCGGGAAGGGAAATTACATGATTATCATAGTTTTCGTAAAGATCTGATTTCAAAATATTTTCCCTCCAAACTAAAGCGCCATGAAGGCGTTTTGAAATTCCTCCGGTTTGTAGAGCGTTTTGGAAAAGCTCCGTTTTCGTGACGGATTAGTGTGAACGGTTGACCTAATCGTAGAAATAAAGCTGCGTTTTCAATTTTCTCCGGCGTATTGTCAACGGGGTCTAACATAACGAGCACCGGCTGGTAATCACGTGGTCCAAGTTGCATAATTGTTTACGATGATTAGTGAACTGCCGTCCTTCATAATCCTTTTCTTGCGATGTCATCAGTGATACCGGCAGTTTTTTGGACTGGCTACATCATTACCGTACAATTCTCCGCCAGTGCAGCGTTTTAGGTAAGATTGTCATTTTGCACTTTTATTTCAAGTTTCCAGACATTTCATTAATAGGTTTTCAAATATCAAAAAAATGTGCGAAAAGTTGGTGGATATTATCTGCATATTGTATTAAGTCATTTTTCTTTTTTTAACGATGTGAAAACAATTAAGTAAAAGAATTGCCAAAACAGGACTTCAATAATAATTTTCAAGCAAATAATAATTATATAACATGTAAGAATGAGGAAACACCCTTTACGAACACAATCGCTGAAAGCTGTACCTCGACAACTCGATAGAAACACAGAACTACTCATGCTGTTGACATTATGATGAAGCGAGCAAAAAGAGTTTAAATATTTATCACCCAAATAAATGAGTGGATTTTTTTTCTTTTTTCTCCAGTGTTTCCTAAAATCAATAGAAACCATTTTCTTCGCGTTCCTATCGAGTTGTAGAAACACAAGAGAAAGTTTGTAGCAGGAATTTCTGCAGTAGATTTTTCTGTAACCTGAAGTGAAGGTTTGCATGAGAAATGTTGCAGCAACACGAGCAGCAGGCAATACATATTTATCTCTGTCATTAAACCTGGAAACGCTCGATAGCGCTCAAATATTCACAAAATGTTGCAAAGGGTTTAACCGGCTGACAGAAATGTTTTTAGTACTCCAGTTTTTTAATGGTTCTCTTTTATATCTAAAATAGAAATAGTGGTTCCTGCAGATTCAAACTTCTCAATGAGCTCAAACTCAGTTCGCGAAAAGAAAATGATTTTAAAAAGGCTACATCGTAAACAACAATGCTACACAGCAGCTATATACTGCGATTCATATTTACGCCATTCTGTTATAACTATCCTCCTGATTTGCGCAGTATAAAATGGCGTCGAATGGTGAGCGCCCAACTAAACCATACTCTCAAAGATAAACAATTTATATTAAAATATCCCAATACGAGAAAATTGAAATAAGGTGTCAATCAGGTTTTAAATAACAATTCTTCTTTTCAATTCACGTTATTAAACAGTCGGCGTCATATCTTCTGTCTTATATCTGATCAGCATCATGTCATAATAGAACATCTTTGAATAAAGCATAAACTTCTAACAATAATTAAAGCAAGAGTTTAAGCGGGGCTAAATAAATTCCAAGCACATCGACCCAGTAACTTTCTCTAAGCATCGCTGGTTTCAATTTGCTACCTGAAGTTTGTCTATTTGTTTTGACAAAATTATCGCTTTTCTTTTTCTTGTTCTTTTTTTTTTTTTTTTTTTTTTTTTCACTTTTCTCATGTTACTGCCGGGTGGGCAGTGTTCATATGTTAAAAGTGATAAGACTGTCTGTAGTCTTAAAAACCCAGCATAAGTATATACAAAAGCAATCGAGTTGAATTGTCAACAAACCCTCTCTTTTCCACTTTAGAAATGACTTTTAATATGTGCTCAGCGTGAGAAAGGTAAGGACATTTGCTTCTTACAAGCTGTCAAAAAAAGCAACCCTGAGAAAAGCTCATCACTATTTTTCTGTCCAGGCTTTTGTGGTAAACCTTCGACAAAGTTTGATTTCATTAAAGACCGATTTTTTCACTTTCGCTTCAGGCTTTATATTCTTCCAAACACTTTGTAACTCACCCAAATATGTAAACTATTTTTTTCACTTAATCATAATAAATTACGCATGTTTCGCCTAGCTAGTGATATAGTCCTAACGGTTTTTCAAATATTCTGTAACTGACGATGATGTTAGTAACATCGAAACATGTCTCGTAAAAAAAAATGTCGTAATCTTCTTAAAAATTACGATTTGCTTTCTGCTGTCTCGACCTTTTGATTCAAGAAAAGGTTATTAATTGGACGTATGATTTTCTATTCAGAATGGCTGTGGACATCTTGTTTGTGTCCGTCAGGAATTTGTTAGGCAGTTTAGCGGGGCAGAGCGCGATAGCGTGACAGCTAGCACAAAAAAAAAAAGAAAAGAAAAGAAAACAATGTGTCTCCCCTAAGCCGCCTGTTACACGGGTTAACTTAAGAGAGTGAGGGAGCGCATTTTGATCAAGCAAGCACCATCTTGTTTTGGGCTTAGGGAGGGAAAAGCGTCATAGAAAGTAAGATTGAAATAATCTAACATGGCAGCAAATCAACTCAAACACGTTAGGATTTACACGCTCGGCTCCGTCTTCTAACGCGTAAGTTTCTTTCTCTGCAACCTTGTTTACTATGAAGCACGAGTGTCCCTGCAAAGGGAGCAAATTCCATCAAAGACGCTGTATAATATGTGCTTTACTGCTAACTTACGTAATCATAAAATTATGTTAAGATATAATGAAAGTATCAAGTTTTATTTCCTTTTAATTAATTTATACCTTAGGTAACATTACATGACGAAATATTCATCAGATATCGATTATCTCCAACAATCAGTGACTGCCACTGTCTTTTTCTCACGTTACGCCAATGATCAGCTCAGTTATCAGGAATTCACTCTTCCTTATCTCTTCATTAAACCCAGCAGACCTAGCGACTGTGTAACATCATCAACAACATTCAGCCATGATCGAATCATCTGGCATTGCTATAGCAACGGTACACTCTATACTCGTCGTGATAGACATCGTTGGACATTGTCTCGTTTGTGCGATCATAAAGAAACATCGAGACATGAGGTTTGTTGAAGCTAAAATAACTAAAATATCACAGCCAGTTTGAAACACTACTGAGGCCTTACACAACAACTTTATGTAACAGTGAGACTAGAAAATGGTTAGCTTGTGATTAACATAGACTGATGCAAGCATAGGGGAAAGTGATAAAGAATTTCAAATTTAGAGAATTTTATTAAAAGTGTTTTAATTATAAGTTCTTGTATTTTATTTTTCATCGGACGTTAAAAATTACAACTCAGACAACTCAGCTGTTTTCATTGTTTTCAATTAAACAACCTATTAGGGAGCGTAAATTGTTTCCTAAATAAGAAAGTCGACTAGAGCATAGAAATCGCTTTCAATACAATATGTGGATGTTTTTTGCAGGAAACAAATTAACGTAAAGCCACTTGGGCTTTCCACGTGAGCGAAATTTCCGTCATAGAAGTACCTTTCTCTAGACCATCATAGGGTATAGAAAAATAATTTAAGAGGGATATACTCTGTAAATAAGGCTTATTTAGGTAATTAACTTTCTTACTCTTCATCTTATTTATGATATTCCACAGGACTCCCATCAACTATCTACTTGTGAACCTGGCTGTAGCGGATGCCTTGTATGCAACCTTTCTTACACCACAGACTTTCTTCCCGATCACACCCACCCACCCAGAAGGAATAGCTGGAACAGTTTTATGCAAAATAATAACAGGTGGAAACCTCGCCTGGATTGCTGGAACCTCCTCGGTTGTTACTTTGGCCGCAATTGCCACTGAACGATATTATGCAGTAATCTATCCCGCTGGTAACGTGGGCAAACTTACCAAGCGTAAACTGAAGGTTCGTCACTGACAAAGTTTAATTATTAGTATTAGTTTATATCAAACCAGTGGATTATGTGTTTTTCGCATTCTGACTGGCTTCTCAAACTCGGAATAGGCAGGTGTTTATGAAAAGGGTCTATAAGCAAAATGCATTCTTTGTTTTGTGCCGTAACTGCAGAAGACATTTTGGCGATCTATGAAGCAGCTGTCCCCATTTCTCACGTGTTTCTTTTACTTCCCTCTGGAACCAGGGCCTTGAATACGAACCTCCATCTGTCTTCTTCGGCTCCTCTCAGCTAGGTCATGCTGATGGTCCTTAGCTCTGCTTGTAGAGTTCTTTTCCATGCCAGAGCTGGTCTTCGTCTTTTCTTTTTCCCTGAGGGTTCCAAGGCTTGGCGGGTGACGCCGGTCTGCTCTCTGAGTAGGGTATGTACGATCCATTTCCACCTTCTGTTCTTAATGGCAATGGTGATGGGCTCCTGCCTTTTTTTCGCCGGAGTTCTTGGTTATAGATGCGCTCTCGCCAAACGATGCGCAAACCCTAACAGATGTTGATGAAGAGCTGCATTTTGTGGTCCAAGTTCTTAGTGTTCCTCCAGGTTTCTGCCCCGTACTGGAGAATTGTTTTGTCATTGCTGTTGAATAGTCTCAGTTCAGTACCCCACCTGAGGCTCTTCCTCCGCAATACTGATCTCTGGGTGGCAAAGGCTTAAAGTGCTTTGTTGATCCTAGCCTTGCCATTTTTATCTGTCCATAGGAGCTTCCTGGCATGCGTTTACTCGTAGGCTTTTGGTTTTTGTGACATTGATCTCGAGACCTGTCGTCCTGACAACTCCGTACAGTATGAAAGTCTTGGTCTGTATATGCTCCCGAGTTGTGAGAGTAGGGTAACGTAGGGTAATCTAAATCCTTGCCATGAGTTGTTGGAACACCTTCCCTTTTACGCGCTAAAGCCCACGATTTCAACTACGTCCTGGACGTTTTCAAAAAAGATGAATAGAAGCAATGCAAGTAAATTGACCCCCCCCCCCCTCCCTCCTCCCCCTAGCAATGTTGAAAGAAAATGAAGTTATTCTGAAGACTAGATCGGATGTGGTTAAAAGGAAAAAGGGACAATAGAAAGTGGTTAGGCAGTTGTCTTGGAACTGAACGTGATTGCTGAAAATTAGTTATAATTGGAATAAGACGTGGGTATCTATCTTATCGTCACTTTAGTTGGAGAATACTGTTCTAGGATGCAGTCGTGTCTCACTCCTGTGTTGACAGTGAACGATACAGACAAACCAGCATTAATTCCGGATACCTCTTCAGCTGGTGTCCTCATAGAGGCTCTTAATGATGTTTACGATCTTGTAAGGAATGCCATAGTGTATAGATTCTCCACATCACTGTTCTTTCCACCATATCAAACAACTTTTTAAAGTCAACAAAACTGACATGCAACCGTGACTCCCATTCTAGCGACTATTCGATGATGATGCAGAGAGTCACTATCTGATGCGTGCAAGACCTCTCTGCCCGGAAACCTGACTGTTCCTTCTCTCAGTTTGATGTCCACAGATTTCCTGATCCTCCCCAGAACTAACCTGTTGAAGACTTTGCTAGTAAGAGAAAAGGAAGAAGCTAAATTCCTCTCCGATTCTGGCAGTCGCCGAGATCTCCTTTCTTGGGAAGCTTTGCAATGTAATCTGTCTTCCATTCAATAGGCACTTCCTCCTTCTCCTGTGCTTCCTACAGCAGGTAAATCGATCATGATATTTGCATTGACCCAATGTCTGCCTCCATGACTTCGGGTGGGGTATTGTCTGGACCTGGTGCTTCTAAATTCTTGATCCTCTTGTCGGCCTTCACTACCTCTGGTCTGGAGATGGAGCCAAGGTTGATGGCCAGGTCATCTCCTTCCTAAGTCTGACAACTGGTGTGCCGTTGAGCAGACTGTTGAAGTGTTCTTCCCATCTCTTAGGCTGGTCTGATGTCTTGCTGAGAACGCTGCCGTCACGTCCACGCACTAGTCTGTTGGTATTTGTATTCCGCCTGACAACTCACGTTTGCTGTAGAGGGTTTTCATGTCATTCTCCTGGCCTGCAGTCTCGGCCTCTTCAGCAACTCTACCTACTAGTTCTCTCTTGCTGTCCCCATTAACACAAAGAAAACTGCAAAATTTGGCTTGGCAGTATTTACAAGTGCGGATTTATTATTCTTAGGAGTGAAGTTATCGGTGAAAACCGGCATGAAACGATTTGTTCACATTTGCAATTTAGAACAACTTCGAAATTTAAAAGCAGCCTAAGTGTTCTTGTTTATAGGATAGCCAAATTAAAACTATGAAATTCGTAAAATGTCTTCTGTCGACGTGGTTTTAAAATCAAGAATACTTTACAATTCCTTTTGATGAAATGTCGCCGGCTCGGGGAAAATCAACAACTAGTAACTTCGACCAGTACTACGGGGAATAACTGTCAACCATAGAGTTACAAAGAAAGCTTTCAAACTAGGTCTACTGATCTAACTCATCACCAGTGTGATGCGTATTGCTATTCCTGGAAAAGCACTCCTAAAAGAAGCGTTGACGGAAGAAGTTTAAAATAGTATTTGCGTCGCTGTCTTAACGTTTTCCGTTTCGCTGTTTCAGGTGATCATTCCTGGTTCATGGATCTTCGCATTGATAGTCCACATACCACCGTTTCTGACCTTAAACGTAAAGGACAATGCCTGTGCGTGGAGTGAAGAATGGATACAGAAAGTTTATATTTTGTACTGGACAGCCATCGTAATTGCAGCCATAGTACTGATGGCTGGGTTGTATTCCAGAATCGTGTGCACCATCTGGTTCAAACATGGTCCCGACAATCAACTTACCTTTCAACAGAGGGTAAGTAGTAAGGGAGCTCATCAGTCACCGTAATCTAAGTTATTTTGGCCACTTACAAATGTATCTATAAATTGAAAGAAAACCTAAAAATAGCATTTTACTAAGATAGGAAAACACGAAAGAGATACCGTTGAGCAACAGTGATAGTTAGGGATGGAGAAGATTGACACGGATTATAAACAACGGACGTAAAAGTGTCAGGCTAAATTTTTAAGTTGCGCAAACAATGACGAAGCTCCTTTGAGAAACAAGATCGATATGTGAACGCTTTTCGTTGGCTTCTCTGACGATAGCTACTGAAGTGTTCAAATGAACGCTCATGACTGAAACTTGCAGATAGCCACGTTTTTTTTCAATTATATTCTGGTGCCCGAACATTCTGGAAACGTTTTGTTCGAGCGTTGCTGTTAAGTGAATACTCTCCACCAAGCAGTAACCATGGAAAACAGACGCAAACAAAATATCATTCTCTCTGTTTTTTGAAATGTCTTCACCTTTGTGAATACTCTGAATACTTAAAAGGCTTGTTCAGTCTGCGATCCAGCTATTATTAGTTAAGAGGAACTGATATTTTTAGTCTGCCAAAAATATGTAAAACCTCTTAAGACCTTAATCCCGTTAGGTCAGTTACCGGGCAACTAGTACGCGCCCAGGACCGCACTTTGTGTCATCGCATAAATTTTTCTGCCTTGATCTAACTTTTATTTCGTTATTTTATTGATAACACCAGGTAGCTCGATTATATATTAGCACTGTTAAAGAAATGTTACCGTGTGAATTCGAGAGTAGATCAAGTTTATGCACGCGTGCATAGTGACAGATCTTGTTTCCAGGAATCGTACTTTCAAACCACTTTGCTGATTCGTTTGTTAACTTGGAAAATATTTATTATTTTCCAAGTTGTAGTGCTGGAACGATTTTCCTCCATCACTCCTTCACTCCTCCAATCCTGCACTCCTCCCCACTCCTTCACTCCTTCACTCCTTCACTCCTTCACTCCTTCACTCCTTCACTCCTTCACTCCTTCACTCCTTCACTCCTTCACTCCTTCACTCCTTCACTCCTTCACTCCTTCACTCCTTCACTCCTTCACTCCTTCACTCCTTCACTCCTTCACTCCTTCACTCCTTCACTCCTTCACTCCTTCACTCCTTCACTCCTTCACTCCTTCACTCCTTCACTCCTTCACTCCTTCACTCCTTCACTCCTTCACTCCTTCACTCCTTCACTCCTTCACTCCTTCACTCCTTCACTCCTTCACTCCTTCACTCCTTCACTCTTTCATTTCCCGTTAGACATTTGGAAACCCGGGGAGGGGGGGAGGAACTCCCATATGAAAAGGCAAGGGATGCTCGTCGGAAAATTTGAATTTATCTCCTAAGGGAGATTAATTTGGACGTTGCTTGAGCTTCATTAGACCCCTAAAATATACCACTTAAAACGAATAGGTTCGATTACTTGCCACTGTTCAAGAGAGGATACCGCGCACTTGTAGACCCGACTCGCGTTCTCGAGAGATTAGCGGATATCAAGCCTAAAAACAGAAATTAAATGAGAACGTTTCTTTTATTATTTCCTCGGGTGCACTCTAAAGGTTACTTTGACAGCTAAAAATAGTGACCTTTCGTCATCAACATCCCAAGTGAGACCAGAATCCTTGATTTGTACCCGAGACGACGAGCATCCCCGACCTTATCATGTAGGAGTCCCCCCGAGTGTCGAACATCAGCCGTCTAAGACCGTTTTACAGTCGCTTGCAGCGTATCAAGTAGTTATTTTCGAGAGGTAGAAGGTAGAACGAATTTTTCATCGTAAGGAAAATACTTATGGTTCTTGCATGCTTAGCGATTCGATTCAGGGAAAGTCTTCGTAGTTTTTCCTTCACAAACCTACGTGATATGTGAATTCGAAAGCAATTGATATAAACGAATGATTAAAGGCTTCAGACGATTTTTTTAACACAAGAAATGGAAAGAAAAACGCTACCTTTCGGTAATTTTAAGAAAAGAAAAAACAATGAAGAAGAAAAGAAATAAAAATCAGCAGTAACCACTAGGATTCGAACTTCCAATGTCTCGCATGGCGAGCCAGCACTTATCACACTGAACTCTTCGACATCAGTTACCGATAACGAAAGTATTAATTATTTATTTACGTACCGCAGGCTGATGAGTTTCGTTCAGTCTGTACCTCACTTTTGACCAAACAAAATAATCTTGCCATTTTTGACTACAGCACAAGGAAGGCTTGTACAGATACATGTAATGTAAAACGTGTAGGCAGGTCTGACTAACAAACAGATTCTTAACGTTGAACATTTTCATTTTGCAAATACCACAACACACCCCTGAATAGAAAAAGGGTTTATGGGCTTGTTAGAAAGCTAGACTGCCCTCAAATCACAACTAGTTCCTTAATGAGCAGAGCCTCTTAACACCCTTTCATAATTTATTTTCCAAGTTCAGTAGCTCACAGCCAGTTTGATTACTATCTTAATTGTATTTTTCTCTATATATTCAGGGCGTCATGAGAGTGCGGAAGCGAGTCACTTTGATGGGGGTAACTGTCACTGCCATATTTGGAATCTGTTGGGCACCTGACGTAATTGCGCACAACTTAGACATCAACACATCTCTCAGTATCAGTGAAGATGCATACGCCGTTATTCATACGCTAGTACTGTTCAGTTCCGCTGTCAACCCATTTGTATACGCTCTGGTTAACAAAACCTTCCAAGAAAAGCTAAAAGGAATGTTATGCTGTAGCTGTACCGGCTCCACGGGATCCACACGAAATCGAGTTTGCCAACAAAATTTAAACTCCACAGTAGAGACATCAACTTTGGTGTGATCAAAAAATCTAAAAACATTTCTCCTTTTAATAATGCCTTTTTTGTAATTAAAGGAAATGTGACGGCATTATACAGATTGGAGAGACAAAGTTATGATAAACGTTAGCACTTTAAACTGCCTTGAGAGACAGCGATTTTCCTCTCTTTCTCTGAGTAGCAAGAGAAGGGAATCTCACAGGGTAGGCAACTTTACAGGAGTATTACCTTTCATAGATCTGGCAGGAACGTTATTGCAATTCTTCAATTTAGCGTCGGGACCGCTATTTACATTTGGTAGTTTAAGGGAGTTCACTTATTGGAAGAGGGAGCGTTTATTCGTTTTTCATAAATATCACGATGTGACCCAGTTCTTTAATGAAAAACAGAACCTTTAACTCAAGAACTTTCATAATGTTCAATATTGCTTCACAGTCCATCCATAGTTCATTCATCTAATTACTCTATTAACTGTCAATGCCTTAAATGACACTGTCGCTATGAGCACGCTTAGCTTGTATAAAGAGGGTGCTTAATGAATTTGGAATGGGGGGGGGGGGGGGGAGCGCTTATTAGGTTATATAGCATATCACATCTATAGGTATGCACATTAAAAACACACAGCGCGACCGGCTCCCAGTTGTCTTACACCAATAAATAACTCACAGGCCATTGGTCTAAATATTTTCAGGCTTTAATGTCATCACAGCTGCTTAAGTTGTGTATGTAAGAGCTGCATGATCATTCATGTATTTACATCAATTAGTGTTTATTATTCGTTCACGAACACGTGCACCCTCCTCCGTTATTATGGGTACCAGCACCCCTATCATTTATGCTTTTAATTTATAATAATAATTACTGTAATAAATTATTTCTAGATCTGAGGTGAAATAAAAGTTTTGTTGTTTTGTCTGTTGATGTTGTTGCATATGTTTGATGCCTCTGCAGATATAACCAATAGCTTATATTTGGCGCGAAAAAATTGCTCAGAAATTTTTCCGCGGACATTATCTGTTCTGAGAAGCAAACCCAGAGAGTGAAGTTAGAGGAAAACTGTCAGTTCCGAGGAACAGATAATGTCCAAGGACAAATATGCGATCATTTTTTACAGTCAAATGGAGGCTATTGTGTTTATTATCTTTATTATCCTTTCCTTTAATAGTATCTCCTTTAATATTTTTCTCAACACGGGTGATCTGAAAATTGGGGAATATCACTCGGATATTCCCCAGTTTTAGCTGGGCATATTCAGTCACGTGACGCGTTTACACCAGTCGCGTGCAAACGAAAATATCTGATGGATTATAAAGCTAGGTACTATACGTGATTGGTTGTCAGTTTCGCATGCTGAGCTCAATAACTGCTCGCAGTATCGTTATTAATGATTGAATAACCGTTTACCAAAACCTGCCTTTACAATACGTCTGCGATTCTATTAGGATGCAGAAATTTAAGCGTCAAAACGTTTCAAATGATAAAGAAAATTGATGCAACTCTCATATGAAAATACAGACAGCTTTTAATTTTGCTACCATTTTTTTTTTTTATGATAACTATTTAAATAAGGCCCCATTTACAATACGCCAGAGAAATTTGAAAACGGAGGTTTCACCCTGAAAACGCATCAAACGTTTTGCGTTTTTTCTCACATTACGCCGGAGAAATTTGAAAACGCAAAAATTACCGGTCATTTTGGATTTGTGTTTGAGGAAAACTCGATCAGGGAAATCACGTGATTATCGTGACATCATCGATTTCGAAAAGCTCTGTTTTCAAAATAATTTCCCTCCAAACTAAAGCGCAATGAAGGCGTTTTCAAATTCCTCCGGTTTGAAGACCATTTTCGGAAGGCTCCGTTTTCGTGATGGCTTAGTGTGGACAGTTCGCATAAAGATAGCAATAAAGCTGCGTTTTTAATTTTCGTCGGCGTAGTGTGGACGGGGCTTAACATAACGAGCACCGGCTGGTAATCACGTGGTCCAACTTGTATAAATTTTCTTACGATGATTATTAAACTGCTGTCCTTCATAATCCTTTTCTTGCGATGTCATCAGTGATAGCAGTTTTTTGGACTGGCTACAACATTACCGTTCAACAACAACTCCGATTGTCCACAAGTGAAGTGTTTTAGGTAAGATTGTCATTTTGCAGTTATTTTCTAAGATTCTAGACAATTCATTAATAGGTTTTAAAATATCAAAGAATGTGCTAAAAGTTGGTAGATATTATCTGCATATTGTATTAAATCATTTTGTTTTAAAGGTGTGAAACATATTGGAGTAAAAGAATTGCTAAAACAGGACTTAAATAAAATTTTTTAAGCAAATAACAATCGTAGGACAATGTAACAATGAGGAAACACCCTGTAAGAAAACGTTCGCTAAAAGCTGTACCTCGACAACTCGATAGAAAAACAAAATTGCCCAAGCTGTTGACATTATGATGAAGCAGGCAAAGAGAGCGTGAATTTTAATCATTCGAATAAATAAGTGGATTTCTTTTCTTTTCCATCCAGAGTTTCCTAAAATTAATAGAAACCATTTTCTTCGCGTTCCTATCGAGTTGTAGAAACACAAGAAAAAGTTTGAAGCAGGAATTTTTGTAGTAGATTTTTCTGTAACCAGAAGTAAAGGTTTGCATAAGAAATGTTGCAGCAACACGAGCAGCAGGCAATACATATTTATCTCTGTCATTAAACCTGGAAGCGCTCGATAGCGCTCAAATATTCACAAAATGTTTCGAAGGTTTTAACCGGCTGACCGGAACGTGGAACTTTTGCCGCTGAGGAGATCTATTTTTTTTTAGTACCCCAGTTTTTCGATGGTAGTCTTTTATATCTAAAATAGAAATAGTGGTTCCTGTGGATTCAAACTTCTTAATCTACATGAGTTCAAACTCAGTTCGTGAAAAGACAATCATTTTAAAAAAGGCTACATCGTAAACAACAATGCTGCACAGAAGCTTTATACTGCAATTCATATTCACGCCATTCTGCTGTAACTATCCTTCTTATCCGCGCAGTATAGAATGGCGTCGAATGGTGAGCGACAAACTAAACCATACTTTCAAAGATAAACAGTTTATATTAAAATATCCCAATACGAGAATATCGAAGTCAGGTGTCAATCAGGTTTTAAATGAAAATTCTTCTTTTCAATTCTCATTATTAAACTGTCTGCGTCATATCTCCCATCTATTGTTTTAAAACTGTCGTATATCTGATCAGCATCATCTCATGTTAGAACATCCTTGAATAAAGCATACATTTCTTGCAATAATCATTATGTTTATTATTATGTATAAAATAAGGAAGAGGTCATGTATTTAAAGCAATAGTTTAAGCAGGACTAAATAAATTCCAAGTACATACGCATCGATCCAGTATTCTTTTTTTTTTTTTCCTTTTAAGGAGCGCTGGTTTTAATTTGCTACTGGAGTTTGTCTATTTTTTTTAAAAGAAAAATTCTAGTTTTTAATCTTTTTCACTTTTTTTTGTTTTTTTTTTTGTTTTTTTGTTTTTCATGTTGCTGCCAGGTGGGCAGTGTTCGTATGTTTAAAATGATAAGACTGTCTGTAGTCTTAAAAACCCAAGATAAGTATATACTCAAGGAATCGAGTTGAATTGTCAAGATACCTTCTCCATCCCATTTTAAAGATGGCTTTTAATATGCATTCAACGTGAGGAAGGTAAGGACATTTGCTTCTCACAAGCTGTCAAAAATAGGAGCACTAAGAAAAGCTCATCACTATTATTCTATCCAAGCTTGTGTGGTAAAGATTCGACAAAGTTCGATTTCATTGAAGACCTATTTTTTTCACCTGATTCAAGAAAAGGTTATTAATTGGGCGCATGATTTTCTAGGACAGAATGGCTACAGCCAACTTGTTTCTGTCTATCTGGAATTTGTTAGCTAGACGTATTTTAGCTATCCAACAGAACCAGGCGCTTTAGCGGGGCAGGGCGCTATAGCGTTACAGTTAGCGGAATAAAAAAAAAAGAAATAAATAAAAAAAAAAAACAATATGTCTCCCATAAACCGCCTGTTAGACCGGTTAACTTATGAGAGTGAGGGAGTACATTTTGATCTAGCAAGCGCCATCATTTTTTGGACTTAGAGAGGAAGAAGCGTCATAGACAGTAGGATTAAAATAATCTAACATGGCGGCAAATCTACTCAATCACCTAATGTTCATAATCCACGTTCCCTCAGAAAAAGGTCGCTATGCATTTTGAAACAATTGCCCCCCAAATGCCATCTTAGGTTCTTCATGGTATGTACCTTGTTTCAAAGTTAAGCGCGAAGGAAACTGCTTAACTATACGTATACCGACCATGACATGGAAACTGTTCCATCATATTGTGGATACGGTGCCATTTACAGGGATTTACAAGTTGAGTTTTACATGCTCGGCCTAGTCTCCTAACGTGTTCGTTTTTCTTTTTCTGCAATTTTGTTTCCTCGATGCACATGTGTCCCTGTAACGGGAGCAAAGTCCATCAAAGACACTGCAGAATATGTCCTTCGTTACTAACTTACAGGATCAGATAATCATTATAAAAAAAACTTAAACTAACGTAATCATATGGTGTGATGTAATGAAGGTATGAAGTTTCAATTCCCTTAATTTATATTCAAGGTAACATTACCAGACAAAATATTCATCAGATATTCAATAATCAGTGCTTGGCACTTCCGTTTTCTCTCACATGTCAAGTATCCACAAATAATCATCTAGTTATCAGGAATTCACTCTTCCTTATCTCTTCATTAAACCTAGCAGACCTCGCGACTGTGTAATATCAGCAACAACATTTAGTCATGATCGAATCATCTGGTATTGCCATAGCAACGGTACACTCCGTACTTGTCATCGTAGACATCGTTGGAAATTGCCTCGTTTGTGCGATCATAAAGAAACATCGAGACATGAGGTATGTTAAAACTAAAATAACTAAAATATCACAGCCAGTTTGAAACACTACCGAAGGTTGTTTCAGCGACTTCACATAGCAGTGAAATAGAAATTGCATGGTTAGCTTGTGGTTTACATAGCCTGATGTGAACATGGGAGAAACGTTTTTAAAGTTCTTCGATTACATGTTCACGGATTTAAATTTTCAGCTGGTATAAGAAGTACAACTCAGGCACCTCAGCCGTTTTCAACTAAACAATGCATTCGTGAAGGTTAAAATTAGTTATTTCCTTAATACGAAAGTCCATTGGAGGATTTACATTCCTAGCAATATTTCTATTGTCCACGGTTCTTGTACATTCGCACAAGTAGATAATATTACCATGCTTCTGTCCAGGTCAGCCATTCAATTCTTCTGAAGTTATGCAAGAAAAAATGAAGAGTGAGAGAGTAAGTCACTCATAAAGGCCTTATTCTTAAGGTAATCCGGATCAGAATATTTCTAAACATCGCTTGCGTTGATGCAGCTTGCGTTGATGTTTTTTGTACAGGATAAAAACGAGTGTAAAGCAGCTATTTGGGCTGTGTAACTGAGCAAAATCTGCGTCACAGGAGTGCCTTTTTCAGACCTCCAAGGGATTCCGGAACCTGTAGTGATCTAAAAATGGATTACCTGGAGAATATATGAAGAACTGACTCTCTTACTCTCCATCTTCTCTTAATTGAAGTATGTATGTATTTATGGTATTCCACAGGACTCCCATCAACTATCTACTAGTGAATCTGGCTGTAGCGGATATGCTGTACGCGACCTTTATTACCCCAAACACTTTCCACAGGCTCACCTCCACCCACCCAGATGGGATGGGCGGTACAGTTTTATGCAAATTGATGACGGGTGGAGGTTTGGCATGGATTGCTGGAATTTCCTCGGTGGTCACTTTGATTGCAATTGCTGCTGAACGATATTTTGCGGTAAACCATCCTGCTGGTAACACGGGCAAACTTACCAAGCGTAAACTGAAGGTGCGTCACTGACAAAGTGTGATTATTAGTAACTATAGAGTGATGATTTAAGAAGAAACGTGTTTTTAGTATGTGTACGCAGATGATTAATAGTATGAAAAAGAAATTGAATCGGTATATTAAGCATAACACGTTCCTATTTCAGATGATCATTCCCGGTTCGTGGATCTTTTCGTTGATAGTCCATATACCTCTGTTCCTGGCCTTAAAAGTAAAGGACAATTCCTGCGTGTGGATGGTTGAAGAATGGATGCCAAAAGCCTATTCTTTGTACTGGTCAGCCATTGTAGTTGTAGCCATGGTAATAATGGCTGGGTTGTATTCCAGAATCGTGTACACCCTGTGGATAAAACGTGATCCTGAGAATCAGCTCACTTTCCAACAGAGGGTAAGTATTAAACAAAGAAGTTCAATACGTGAACATTTCTTTTTTAGTCAATCTTAGGATGTTGGCGGGAAAGAAAATTCCAAGTATTTCTTCCTTTCTAGTCTGTGGATATCAAGAGGTAAGCGTTAATGAAAGTTCTCCCCGTACGCCAGTTTTGATCTTCCTAATCCTCTATGGGTGCCCTAATAGAACTTTTCCGTGTACCAAGGCCTCGCCTGTTAAGAGAGGGGGGGTAGCTATTACGACAAGAACCGTAACGATCGTGACAGAGTGTGGTTGGTTACATTATGTTCAAGTGTCACACTCTTGTTGCGAGAGTGAGATCGTGACAGTGTGACTGTGACATCATGTCTTACGTTCGCATTGTGACGGACAACTTAAGGCCCATCGATTTGCAAAATTCAACTCATTATAATAGGCAAAGTTTGATGTAGAGATTGTAATTCTCACCTGTCACTGACGTTGTCAATAACTTAATTGTCCCTGCGACATTTTGATTGAAACATTGCCATTAAGTGGCAGTCCCGCTAAAAGCAGTCCACACGACTTCGGGACCAAAAATAATTTTCCTTCATTTTTGTCAGTGAAAAGGGTTTGACACGTATCTATAAAAAAGCAGTTTATTATTTTCCAATTCCATATTTTTGCTTTGCTACGAGCCAAAATTGAATTTTGGCCGAACTGAGGTTTCCGACCGGGATCAGAAAGGTAAAATTCACCGATTTTGTGAAGCGTGCTACGTCGCCTAAAATGCAGCTCACGGAATTTCGTTTTCATACGAATGTTAAGGTACATTCATTACTTTGACTTACGAAACATGGAAACTTTGCAAAAAATTCTAAGCTTACCAGCGAGGCTGGAAGACACCCTACTCCGAGGCCTTTGATCCCCTACTAAAATTTAGCCAAATTTGACGGGGAAAATCTCAAAAGTTGGGTCTAAATGAAGCCTAAAAAGCGCATCACAGTAAATTTCATGCCTTAATAAACCGTTCTATAAGTTCAAACCACAGGCGGTCCAAGCTGTCAATGCGAGGACTTATTATTTTTTTTAAATCTCTATGCGAACGTTCAGCGCGCGAAACGTGACACAATTACCGCCGACATCTACTATTACATAACGACCGAGTTTGGTTACGCAAAACGTGACCTTCGCCTCGCAGCCTATGGTGGTGTTATGTTGCAACGGTTTGAATTTACAAAGGTTTGTATGGGGAAAAACGGTAATCGACATTATAGCTGAGATTTTGATCTTTTTGCAATAAAAATGACTTACCTCAATGGCTTGCTGTCTTTTCTATTGTTATCTCGCTTCTCAGCTCGATCCGAAGCCTTTTAAAACCAAAAAGCGATAACTCGCTTTAAAAGCGAACTAAATTAAGTAGTTTGACACAGTTTCTAATCTGAGTAATGACATAAGGATTAGAATGTTCTGGAATGTTCTTATACAAATTGGTCACGGCTGAATGACTTCCGGTTCTAGATTGTTCTAGAAATTGACTTAGACAATTTTTTGTAACATGTACATGTTCTCACATTCCTGTGATATAAATCCATGCCATTCGTTATTTTTTGATCGGGATCATTTCGGTCCAATATGGGGATCATTTCCGGTCCGGGATCATTTGCGGTTCAATTTGGGAATCATTTGCGGTCCTGGGATCATTTGCGGACCCGTACAGAACTATGTTTTGCGATGAATGATGGGCTTTACATCTGTTTTAAGGTTACAGTATACCTTCAGGGGTGTCTCGCGCGCAAGCGATGTAGCGCGTGCAGTTTAAGCTGTAGATACCTAAACCCCTATATCAAATTAAAGCTTCTGGAGCTGGCTATCAAACTATACCAAGAATTTTGAAAGAAAATGAATTGTCGAATTTTCACGACCACTAAATGCGAGCGCCCAAATAACCTTTCGAAAGCTACAAGTCAAAGCGAATTTCCTTTTTCGCCAATTTAATTTTTTCCCCGGTTTCAGGGCCCAAAGCGCTTAAAAAACGTGTCTGCGTTTTGGCATATTCAATTGCAGTAAAAAGTTACAGAACATTTTCGAAATAGGATTAAAAAAATGTGGAGTGATCGTACAAAAATCGCTCTCGAAGAAAAAGTATTTCGTAATTAACAATTCCCAGACACGCTTTTGTAGTTTATATGTTAAACTAGCCACTGTCCAAATTTAAGAGCAATTGAACAAATTCCCTTTGAGTTATAACTCTTTAAAGTGTCTGCTTCAAGTGAAAAAATTTATTCGAGAAAACAGCGCTAAGAAAAATTTCTGCTTCGCAAACAAACTCCGCCCACAAACGCCTTCAATTGGGTTCTCAGATAACTAAGCCAATCAGTGCAGGGAAAGTTTAGTACCGTTAACCTCCTGGTGAAATTTACGCGCGAATCTCTAAAAGACTCTTGTGTTTCGCAATGCGCTCAAGGAACCGAAGGCAGAGAGATAATTTTTCTGTAGCTCGGTTTTTCTTGAAGCTGGTCTGGCAAAATGGGGAAGACTAAAAAGGATACGGACGTTAGAGTGGCTGAGCGAAGGAAACAAACAAAAGAAAGCGCCGAGAGCAACTGTGTGTGGGCAACTGTGCATGGATTATTCTTCAAATGGTCTCAGTGAGTCCGACGATTCGTCGATATCGGACTCATCAGAAGAGTCTCTGTCAGCATCCCTGTTATTGCTGTCAAGTTCCGAAATTTTTACAGAACCTTTCTTTTCTCTTACCACGAATATTTGCCCGCCTTATACGATAACTATAGCTTCATCCGCGTGGCGAACTTTCGCTTCTTCACTCATTGATGTATTTTCATTCGTTCTTCGCTGTTTTCGCTTTTTCGAACCGGTCCATGGTTAAGACGTCGTCTATGTTTACTCATAACTTAATAGAGACACGCCTAATACCAAAAATACTGGGTAGTCAGAACAACAATGCTGATCAACTGAGTAGTCAATTCGTGACATCCATATAGGTAGTTCCCGCGAAAATCGTCTCGGTTGATTGCATACGCGCCATAGGGCTGTCAATCAAGAGGTAAACTTTTACTTCCGGTGAAAACGTAAAACCGCCATTTCTCCGCCAATATTTAGCCTTTTTCAAAAATTTTTTTCAGAAATTAGAGATTATTCTTCGACCACTATTTTGACCCAAAAATCCAAATTTGAGGAAAATTGCCGACGCGAAGGTATACTGTAACCTTAAGCTTGATGCTTGTCTTTTAGTATCTTGGACAGCGCATAAAATAAACTTCGGGATCCGTTTATCGGGCCGTTTATACAACGAAAGCTGAACCAGCTTCGTCAAAATGTCACACAAGTTGTAACGTGACCAATTACCCGGGAGGGGAGTACTCCCTTATATGGGCTTTATAGGTATCTGAGGCCCCAAAGGGTAGGGTTTTTCAGCCGTTTGGGTCATATATACGGTATGGGTCATTTTGGTTATAAATTGGGTATGGTTTGAGCACTCTAGTCTTGAATTGGGTATGTTTCTTGGCAGAAGCTACTTTTTCATCATTATCAATAAGACCTTCAACAAAAGCCCTTCATAACGTATGTTTAGGGCAACTGTGTCAGCCGCAACGGTCGTAAATTAGGCTATCGAATTTTTGGTCAGGTCATAAATAGGGTAGCAAAAAACGCAGATTTTGGTCATAAAAAGGGTAAGGGTTTTGGGAAGTTGGCTGCACACCCCCACTCAACTTTTGTGGAAGTACCCCCCTAGGCCAATTACCAGGGGCCGAGGGCAAATCCCCTACCCCGCGCGCGCTTATCATTAGATTTGGCAAGATTTTCTCATTTCAATATTGATAATGAAAAAGCCACCCATTAACTTTTTGGACCAGTGCAATCTTTTCAGTATGACCGAACGACGACAATCGTTGCACTTTTTCAATTTTTATCTACCTTTCCTCGGAAAATATAAGGAGTTGCTAATACATGAGGGCGGAGGAAGCAGACATGGACCTAACATTCACTTTTCCTTTCCCGTTATCAGCCGTTCGTTTTTCATAGAAAACAAAATGGAAGAAAATCAAAAGATGGGACCAAGAAACCTTCCAAAAAACGTCCATATCGAAGCGCGTGCAGATGTCGAGAGGCCGATTTCTCACTTTGTGTTTATAGGACTACTACCCTTCCCATTTTTTCTGACGACACCAGAATTATTGGCCATAAAAATAGTTTGTCTTTGATTTCTCCGCCTCGCGAAACATATAATTAAGTGATGGGACATGCACTCTTACTGGTATGGGACTCAAGCGTTGGTGCCCGGGAAGTACTCCCTTATATGGGCTATGTAGGTTGGGCGGTCCCAAAGGGTCTGGTTTTTCAGCTGTTTTGGTCATTAATGGGGTATAATTATCAACTTCTTTCAATAGCAGCAGGGACGTCGGAGCCGGGGGAGCTGGGAGGGGGCTTTATTCACCCCAATTTCAAGCAAAAAATACTTGAAATAATAATTTTACAAATATCTCCAGACCTCCTACAAGTAAGCGCCTATGGCGCTCGATTTTAAGCCCCCCCCCCCCCCCTCCCCCCGCCAATTCAAAATACGCTCCTCCATCCCTTAGCAGGGGCCCTTGATTTTAAACGGTAAGCTCCGACCATGGGATTCAATATCACGATGCTCAAGGCCATGTGAGATCATTTTGAAATTCCCCTCAAAGCCGCGAAAGTCTTCTTTAATGAACTTGTAAGCTAAAGGACATGGTGAAAGAATGTTATATTCAGTAGCTCGTCAATCTCAGTGCAGCGTCGACAATTCACAATGTAACTGTCACCAAGCCTTTTATGTTGTAAAAAAAAAAAAGAAAGAAAGAAAACGTAAGGCCAGTGCTGAACTACGGGCGAAAGGGTTCAATTGCATCTTTTGTTTGATTGCTGCTAGGTCCTATTTTGTGATGGTTATGAATATACCCTCAGTTCAGAAATGTTAATGCTCGCGACACATGATATATGTAGAAGTGTTGTCAAAAATGTACTTTGTCTCGGCTATTATGATTTTTACAAACACCACGAGGATGTAACACTAATGTATGCCGGATGCGATATAACACCTTTAATAAAAAGCCTATCGCATTTTAGGACAATTACGTTCAAAGTCCACACCCTTACTTGAGTCCCATACCAGTAAGAGTGCATGTCCCATCACTTAACCATATGTTTCGCCAGGCGGAGAAATCAAAGACAAACTATTTTTATGGCCAATAATTCTGGTGTCGTCAGAAAAAATGGGAAGGGTAGTAGTCCTATAAACACAAAGTGAGAAATCGGCCTCTCGACATCTGCACGCGCTTCGATATGGACGTTTTTTGGAAGGTTTCTTGGTCCCATCTTTTGATTTTCTTCCATTTTGTTTTCTATGAAAAACGAACGGCTGATAACGGGAAAGGAAAAGTGAATTTTAGGTCCATGTCTGCTTCCTCCGCCCTCATGTATTAGCAACTCCTTATATTTTCCGAGGAAAGGTAGATAAAAACTGAAAAGGTGCAACGATTGTCGTCGTTCGGTCTTACTGAAAAGATTGCACTGGTCCAAAAAGTTAATGGGTGGCTTTTTCATTATCAATATTGAAATGAGAAAATCTTGCCAAATCTAATGATAGGCGCGCGCGGGGTAGGGGATTTGCCCTCGGCCCCTGGTAATTGGCCTAGGGGGGTACTTCCACAAAAGTTGAGTGGGGGTGTGCAGCCCACTTCCCAAAACCCTTACCCTCTTTATCATCAATATCTACGTTTTTTGCTACCCTATTTATGACCTGACCAAAAATTCGATAGCCTAATTTACGACCGTTGCGGCTGACACAGTTGCCCTAAACATACGTTATGAAGGGCTTTTGTTGAAGGTCTTATTGATAATGATGAAAAAGTAGCTTCTGCCAAGAAATATACCCAATTCAAGACTAGAGTGCTAGAACCATACCCGATTTATAACCAAAATGGCCAATACGCTATTTATGACCCAAACGGCTGAAAAACCCTACCCTTCGGCGCCTCACATACAGATACCATATAAGGGAGTACCCCCCTCCCGGGTAATAGGTCACGCTACAACTTGTGTGACATTTTGACGAAGCTGGTGCAGCTTTCGTTGTATAAACCGCCCGATAAACGGATCCCGAAGTTTATTTTATGCGCTGTGCAAGATACTAAAAGACAAACATCAAGCATAAACAGAAGTAAAGCCCATCATTCATCGCAAAACATAGTTGCATTCAAGCGTGTCGTGTTCATTCAGGTTCATTTCCCAGCGATGGAACCGGCAAGTGTTCGTTGTTGTTGTTTTTCAAATTCGAGCATATAGCCCTCGAGCTCCAAGTAGTCTTGACAGTAGTATAGCATCCAGTTGCCATTAAACGGTAAATGAAAACTTACGATTTTCTTCTTCGCGTATTGCTACCTCTGCGGCAGAATTTATTGAAGGGTCAGGACGACGGCTACGGTTAATTTCTGTAGACCGGCGCCATTATTTACTTTTGGAGTCTCGCGAGTCTTGATAATCAACTTTAACGCAACCTTCACCTCAAAACTGGATCTAGAGTGTACACAAGTATTAAAGGAAGCTATTTGCCACTACTCAGAAGGTCAACAAACGAACCTGAACGGAAGAAGATGTATTTTCACCGGGTGCTAGGGTTATGCAAATGAGCTTTGACACGAGCGATAGCTATGTAAACACACTGACTGTGGCAGATTTTAATCTGTTCTCGCGTGCAATCCAAGGAGATAACCACCGGTTTGAACTTATAGAACGGTTTATTAAGGTATGAAAATACTGTGATGCGCTTTTTAGGCTTCATTTAGACCCAACTTTTGAGATTTTCCCCGTCAAATTTGGCTAAATTTTAGTAGGGGATCAAAGGCCTCGGAGTAGGGTATCTTCCAGCCTCGCTGGTAAGCTTATAATTTTTCGAAAAGTTTTCATAATTCGTAAGTCAAAGTAATGAATGTACCTTAAAATTCGTACGAAAACGAAATTCCGTGAGCTGCATTTTAGGCGACTTAGCACGCTTCACAAAATCGGTGAATTTTACCTTTCTGATCCCGGTCGGAAACCTCAGTTCGGCCAAAATTCAATTTTGGCTCGTAGCAAAGCAAAAATAAGGAATTGGAAAATAATAAATTGCTCTTTTATATATATGTGTCAAACCCTTTTCACTGACAAAAAATGAAGGAAAATTATTTTTGGTCCCGAAGTCGAGTGGACCGCTTTTAGCGGGACTGCCACTTAATATTGCGATACTATGACACCATTTGCAGGCCTTTTTTGACAATTTACTTTCAAATTACTTTGCCGATTTATTCTTTGCTATTTTAATTGGATATATATCTCTCTCTACACACACAGGGCGTCCTAAGAGTGCGGAAGCGAGTCACTTTAATGGGGGTAACTGTCACTACCATATTTGGAATCAGTTGGGCGCCTGACCTATTTGCGCACAACTTAGACTACTTCACATCTGTCCGTGTCAGTGAACTGGCATACGCTGTTATTCATATGCTGGTACTGTTCAGTTCCGCTGTCAACCCATTTGTGTACGCTCTGGTTAACAAAACCTTCCGAGAGAAACTAAAGGGAATGATATGCTGTAGCTGTACCAGCTCCACGGGATCCACACGAGATCGGGTTTCCCACAAAATGAAACCTTCACAGAAGGGACCTCACCTTTGAAGTGATAAAAAATCTAAAACATTTCTTCTTTTAATGCTTTGTTTAAAGGTAAAAGAAAATTGTGATATGGACGGATAAAGTTATGATGATTCTCTTCAATTTCTCCCAGCAGCTACAGAAGGAAAGCTTGGTTTCGCGGGGGTATGCAATTACGATAGTCTCACCTTTCACAACGCTGAGAGGAAAGGTTATTGTAATGCTACGATTTAGCCAACCTCGGTCCCGCTGTTTCAACTAGAAGATACAACAAGAAAATCAGTAAAGGCTTCTGATATTATGGTGCTGTCATTGCTACTAATCTAAGTGTACCTCAAAAGATGATAATAAACTCTTTAGATGGAGTTAAGTGCAACTGTCCGTAAAAGTTAAATAAAGGGAAGGATCTTATTTTTTTTAGCTGTAGGTGAGCAGTTTCTCTAAAAAGCCGCGGTGTGCCCTGACAGGAGTTGTTATGTAACCCGTTTAAAGAGACAACCACAAAATCCATCAAAACACTGTCAAACTGTCAATTAGGCTAACGTAACGGCATGCGCAGCTCCCATAAGGTTCCATCGCGATTGCGCGCAAAGCGACTTAGAATATTTCCCTTCGAGATTATCTAGGTTGACTAAAACATTTTCTGCCCTAATTTTAACCGACTGTTCCTAAGTGTTATAAGAAACTATTTGGAAATACACGAGACTAGAAATATAAGTGATAGAAACCGACGTTTCGGTGCATCTTGCGCCATTATCAAGGTTACATAATTAAAGATAAAAAGCGGTTTGTGAAGAGGCTAAGTTGAAGTGGATTCGCTTCACAAACCGCTTTTTTTTCCCTTTAATTATGTAACCTTGACAATGGCTCAAGATGCACCGAAACGTCGGTTTCTATCACTTATATTTCTTCTCTCATGTATTCCTAAGTGGTTGACAAAAATAGGGCAACGTGAGTTATATAAATGCTACAATCTTGGTTTTTATTAATTAAAAGGTTAGGAAAACATTAAGTTTAAAAGTAAAAGTTGTTGTCATAAATTTCTTGCAAGTTAAGTGTTGCTAACAAAATGATTGCGAAAACCTCAACTTCGTGGGTTGGCCTTTCCTATATTCTGGACACGCCTAGTTCCATCTCATTATCTGTACGTGCTCTCAAGTTTAAACATATTCAAAGAGACACCATAATGTTATTTGTGATATGTACACATTTCTTTCCACTTTTGTGCGAAGTGTGAACGAGATATGAATTTTAATCAAACAACCGTATTTCGAAGTCCAAAAAGGTCGACTAAATGAACAACATTTAACTGGAAAATTAGACAACAAAATTCTGATAAGTTACGGAATCCATAATCACTATTTCCAGGAAGAGCGCTTGTAAAAGCCAGAACTCGATTTTACGTCACTATCTCGACTGACGCCCGAAAGAAAATTGTATAAGGTAACGGCAAATACGGCTGGAAAATCCCGAAAATGATGGCGCTCAATGAAATACGAATAAACTCAAGTTTTCCTTCTAAAGATAACAGTTGCCTAATAACATAAATTAAAATAAGGAGAAAGTATAATTTGATCAGTTCTGGAATAGAAAATCGAGTAACCTTTTTTAATTAATACTCTGAAATATCCACGATTATATTATCCTGCAAAACATGGCATATGACTAAAAGAGATGCGACCAAACTAGACGTATTTCTACATAAGAGTCTGAGAAGGCTTATGAAGATCTATTGGCCTATGAAAATATCAAATGAGGAGATTCAAAAGCGGGCTATTATCAGTACCATCAGCGAGCAAATCTTCCGGCGGCGCTGGAAGTTCAACGGCCTCGTTCTCAGAATGGATCCAAATAAACATCCCAAGACAGTATTAACATGGGCCCCAGAGGGAAGAAGAAGTCGTGGCAGACCGAAAGAGACTTGGCGGAGAACCGTAGAAAAAAAAAGAACAGTATTGGGTTTTGGCTCATGGAGCGAGGCAACAGTGGCTGCTCGTGACCGTGTGACATGGCGAAGGAGAATGTCTGGCCCTATACCCACTTAGGGTTATGGTCAAAATCAATCAAATCATATTATCCTGCACCAAAAACAAGCGTTGATTAAACATATCGAATACATTCCGACTTGGAGTGTCATTGTTTAACAAGATGTATGACATATTGAAACTCACTTACATGATTCCAGGCTATTCTCGATCCCAGGCCCTTGCCTTCTACAAAAGGAGAAGGGCTCTGAGGTCGAGAATGATTTACAGGCAGGGCCGAGTATATATGCGATATATGCCAAGAAAACAATAAAGAGAGAGACGGAAAAAGAAAATTTTTTCTCATGAATTATAACAGATTGTTAGTATTCCAGACAAAACAAAAACTGAGCCTTAAACAGAATATTACCAGTCCATAAATTATTCCGGCGAAAAAATTAAGGTGCACATAGTATAACCCATCAGCGGCCATATGAATACCCTCACACGGGCCAGGTTTTCAGCCTAAGATGGCTGTTAGCGTCTCGTCGGCGTGGAGACTTACATTGTATTATCAAGAGTTTGACAGCAGGAATGAAAGATAACACCAAAATAGATGATAAAATGGACACAATGATACTAGGAGTAGAACTAGACGGATCTTGATTACGGAACCTATAGCTGCGGTCTGCGCTCGATCGAATTCACAAATTTTTAAATTATAACGAAACAGTCACCCCCAAATAAGCGCGCGTGCGACGCAAGTCATTTGTTCCAGTGGGGGTGAGATAGCATCATTTGCATGTTACAATGGTTTCCAAGGAAACTTTTGCTGCTCGAAAAAAATGGCCGTCAAAAACTATTTTTCTTTTCCTGTCCCTTCTACGAAAACAATTGATCTCAATTTGTACGTTTTGCATGGAAGGGTTTGAATTTTACTGCACATCCAAGAATGTTTTGAGAAGTCGGCACCGCTGAAACTTCTAATACTGAATATGAGGCGGCAACGGAGAAAAGGTACGCTACCCAATGACTTTAACAAAGAAAAATAGAGCTCAAGTTTCTTTTTTATTTAAGTTTTCAAAATAATGCTCAAGGTGCCATATCAGTAGTTTATAAAAACACAGTTGGTGGTTCTTAGCTTCACATCAAAAAATTTTATAAAATTATCGTAAAAAATGTTAAAAGCCTAGCCCACTGCACTCGTTTGGTGAAGAGGTCAGCAAGTATCGGGTAAGCAAATGCCTTTCTAAAGGATTGGCTTTTTCTATTTTTTTTCCCCCATTGTTTTGTTTTTAATACTGGCGGCCGTTTTTAAACAGCTAACTTTCATTCTGCCCGTCCACCATTTTATCCTCAACTTTTTGGTAATGAGCAGAGAAGGTTATAAAGAGGCCAAAAAGAGAATTATAAGAAATTATCAAGGAAATTATTCCACGTCAGACTTGGTTATGCATTCACTGAGACTGTCATTGTGCAGCCTAAGGTACTTGCCTTGATGACTTTTCTTGCATTTTCACTTAAAATGCACCGCACATAGTCACTTGTGTTTACAGATTGAATGCGAAGAGTTATTGACTCCTCGAGACGTTTGCTTGTCGATCCTCTAAGCTCACGGGGGGTTTACAAATTCCAGCTGGCTGGATTATGAGCCTATACAAATGAATCTTACGAGCGAAAACCAGTCGCATGAGGGAACATACGAGCACTTAAGCTTATATCAGCAAATTTATGAATCAAACATCAACAAAGACACTGAAACATCATTACGAGTAGCACAACTTATCAGTCCATAGCATCCAATTAAAACACTCTTGTACCCTAAGGTACGAAAAACAGCTAGAAAACTAGATGTATACACAATATTATATACCGTGACGTAAAAATCCTGGAAGGGTGAAGTGTTCCGTTAAATTGATTTCGTATAAAAGACTGCTTCAAGAGCAGATCGCTTGAGCCGTATTATGACTTTTTCTGACCTCATTAATTATCTTCAAAACTGGTTCAAACATAAGGCAACTGATCGAAGCAGAGCTCTCAGTCATTTTCTAAGCAATTTATCCACGACTTCGTCATAGTTCTCCTTTGATTACAAACTTTATCAAATTCAAACTTGGAAACGGAGGTGAAAAGGCAGCTGGCACTAGATCAGAAATGAATCTTTTTTTATATATTTTTTGTAGAAAATGGTCGGTCCAACGGGAGATATTTGAAATGGAGCAAAATTTGTAGATGGTTTTACATCCTTGTCTCTTCTAACATCTTTGTTCTTTTTTGTGGATACTGGCTTTAATAGCCAGTCACCAGTAAGTCATCCTATTATCTAACTGCAGCGAATACCGTCCAAATAACAGTTCAAATATACAGCGATATTGTACAGTTATTTGTACAGTAGAAAACCTGTTTGCCGTATAGGTCGGCGCGCGCACGCAAAACTGTCACACTCTATCTCTCTCTTTCATTGATAAATTTATCGACTACAGCAGTTGGATACGCAAACCGTGACTGAGGTCCTTCAATGAATATATTTGCATGCTTCCCGTCAGAGTAATCTATATGCAAATTACCAGAGGATCTTGCTTTTATTGCATGTGTTTTCCTTTATCCCACAAGGCAGAAGCTCTTGCCATTTTAGACGTATTCGTTCAAGGATCGGCAAAAGCGTTTTCAATTCTGACTCCAAAATCAATTTCTTGCCTATAAATGTCCTGTAAAGGACAAAGATCTTCTCCGCTAGCAAAAAAAAAAATGAATGGAGACTTAATGAAGAAGGCGTCGTGAAACATTTGACATGGCGTAACCTCCCAAGCAGTACCACCAGTGCATGCGAATGATATGCGAATGACAACTGATGATAATAATGACTTGCATTCTATCGAAATACTCCGGAAAATTACAGGAGAGGAGCTTCAAAATGGCGGAATTAAGATGTGGGTTTACAATACCGTGAAACACACTGGAGCAAAACTAAACGTCTCCTTTGTTAACACTCAAACAACGCCTGGCTGTCCTAGAATTGCATCACAGTTCAACATCAGTCTGGATTTTACGGTAACAGATTAAAGTATGTCTTTCCCATATTTCACAAAAATGAAACGGACGTTAAATTGTTTTCGGAATTGGAACCTGGCCAAAAGCGCTTTCGACACTCAGCTTATATTGGTCAGAAACCTGTATGTTGTGAAACGAAAACAAAAGAGAGAAAGCCGCAAGAAATTAAAAATTATCTTTCGATGCGTGAAAGTATGCGCAAGATCTTGATTAGTTTAATTAGATAATATCGTGGTTTTTTTTGCTTTTAAAAATTCATTGATTCACTGGCCAGTTTGGAAAACAGGGAGGTACCACCTCATAACTCCCGCCTCCCAAAAATGATTTCCAGCGAGAATTTCATCCTTAGAATTTGGAATGAATTGTTGCTTTGTTAATTGCTGCTGTTTATTGACATTTCACAAAAATGCAGTACTTACAATTGAGACTACAGATATATTTAAAAAAGAGAAAAAACAATAAAATACACTACACTGTTTGTTTATTCAAGGGTTGGCGTGCAATTTGGGTTTCGTATGAAGAGTCGAGGCTGGTTAACGACACTGATATCGACACCTTGTTAATAACTGCACCCAAAACTACCACCAACCCAAGTCCTTTATTCTTTGATATTCTACGCTTTGTAAAGAACTTGATAAGGCAGTCTCGGGACAAGATAGTGCCGACAATTGGCAAAGGGATTTACACTCCTAATGCAGTCTGGCAACAAACATATCGCTGGAGTCAGGTAGGTGCCGTATGGTTTGTCGGGGGCGATCCAGGATTTTTCTTAGGAGGGGGTGCACCACTAAGGAATGGCGTAAATGACCGGTGAGATTAACAAATTTTAAAAGCGAATATGTCATCTCGGGGGGGGGGGGGCACCCCCTGCACCCTCCCCCTAGATCCGCCATTGTTTGTGGTGTACAAAGTTTATTGTACTATCGAATTAGCGGGAACCTCCAAAGAAATATGAACTAAGGTTGTACTGAAAACTTGAAATATGAAATAAAATAGAACAGTTCAGGGAGCAAGAATTGAAAGACACGACTGAGAGTGGATTGCAAATGAAAAACTTAACTTGAACACGTTGTAGGCTTCAAGGTTCGTCATCCTTGACACACCCCCTTGGATGACCGGAGATTGCCGGTCAAATTCTTTTTTTTTCTTTCTTTCTTTTTTTTTTTGGCATGTTTATCGTAAGAAACTATCCTAATCGATATTTTGGATATTTCTGTTAATAATTTATAGATGTCGTCAAAAGCGATGAAACACTTAAAGGAGCTACGTCACCATTTGCACAGCTTGAAAAGTTTAGACAAAATATTTAAAGTTTGCTGTTTGCAATCCGTGCTGATCTTCTCCATCCTTGATCATCCTTGTTCCTTTATGGTTTATTAGTATCTCTTAAGAGCTTGTCTATCGTAGCAAACTATTATTTTCAGGTTTTCTTCAATTTAAAGGTAATTTTGTACGTGGCCAAAATAACTCAAAATACCGTGACTCAGCTCCTTTAATATTTTTGAGAATGAAGCTACAATAGTTTGATTTAGTTTAATTGCTCTATTGTTTCACCAATTTGAATTCACAACAACAGGCCACCGAGACACCTATGATGGACCCTAAACCCAATCAGGACAAATTGAATGACTTAGCCCTGATCGAGAAGCGATTGGAGAATTGGTTTTTTTTCCTCAACAACAGAGCTTCTTGAGGTTTGAAGGGAATGCAAAGAAACGATGGGAGTCTTTACAAAAGGAAGTGGACAGATTTCATGTTGAGTTCCGGAAACTGACTGTTGCAAAAAGCTCAGAGGGTGTCATTACAGGTATCAATCAATCAATCAATCAATCAATCAATCAATCAATCAATCAGTCAATCAATCAATCATTCAATTGATCAATCAAAGTTTATCGAGGAAAACAGAAATATTATTACAAACGGAGCCGTGTTTTAACAGAGTGTCAAGAGCGATTCGCATTTGCTATGTGAAAGTAAAACCCAAATCAATCGTGCGTCTTTTCCACATGTTTCCCGTGCTTCGCGGCTGCTTTATGTGATGGCTTCGTTTTTTGATTGGTTCCCGGATAAACTGTGTCCTTTGTGATAAGCCAGAGTGATAACTTAGGTCTTAGTTTTAAAACAATCAATTTACGGCCACTATACATTAGATAAGGAAAGCATGAA
Source organism: Orbicella franksi (assembly GCF_964199315.1). Taxonomy (NCBI): domain Eukaryota; kingdom Metazoa; phylum Cnidaria; class Anthozoa; order Scleractinia; family Merulinidae; genus Orbicella; species Orbicella franksi. Next base: position 15,728,418 of record NC_138158.1, read on the forward strand.
CGAGGCACTCGTAAAACCTTACGACACTTTTTTTTTTTAATTTGAACTATGCTGGTAAAAAGTGATGGCTTGAAATTTTTGTAATAGAACGATGTCAATTAACGACAATGATTTTTAATCAGACATTTTGCTCCAATCCAACCAAGCATTCAAACCGTTTTCGCTACGATAACATGAATTAACTATTTTTCTGGTAGATTGTACAATCAAGGCTTTAGTAGTTTCTTGTTCGCGAATTTTTCAGAACACTTTTCAGCGCCGGTTTTTCTGATGTAGAACGTACCCGTCTCACATAATTTTAGAAATATACTGCGAGCTTCAATGGTGAACACTGTTTCAGTTCTTTTTGCCGTGTGACATCTCCTATAGCCTACCCTGCAAACTGAAAATATGGGACATTTTCCAGTTACGGGGTTCAACGAAAATATATCTGGACTCAACTGGTCGATAATGCAATACTTGCATGCTTTCATAGAATTTTGCTTAGTCTTACACCAAGAGACCATCACCTCATTTTCTCTTGCGTACACTTGGTAGGCATTCATCTTGATGCCTTTGCATTGCTTGTTGGGATTTTCTTAAAAACAAATCAGTTCGAATCAATTTTGACTGCATTTTTCAACTTCTTAGGTAAACCTCTTTACTCCAAAAAATGTCATGACAGAAAATTTGGCACAGTTTTGCGCAGAGTACTCCTACCAAAGGCGATCGATTTCCACGTGCGATCTCATGAGATTGAGGTTAACGAACAAGCCAGTGAAGAATTGTCTAACCTAAACGGGGATGTGGAGCAGAAGGATGAGGCAATACGGGTGTGAATATATGCTACTTAGAGCTATCGCCCTGTTTTGATTGTTTGTTCTTTTTTTGTACTTGCTTTTTCGTGATGTATTAATATCCCGGTGGACTCCCATATAAAGAAAGGACAAGGCTAATAGTCGGAAAATTTGAAAAGAACCCCTAAGAGCCACCGAGATCCTGTTTTGTGAGAGTGGCTTGAAATTTTTTTTTCACCCCTAAGCTAAGGGATAACAATTCTAAAACAATAATTATCTTCAGGAAGGAGCATTGTGTTGTGTTTTTCTGTGCGAGACACTTTACTTTCACAGTACCTTTCTCCGCCCACGGTTATAAATGGGTACTTTTTATTTCAGATTGAAAATTTAGATTATATTTTATGTAACCTCCAGAAAATAGCGGGTGCCGACCAAACAATGCAACAGACATTTACTAACTCCCTGGGTACAGAAGTTCCATACACTGTAGAGAGGGTTGAGGAGGCCATTAAGGCAGTGAATGAGGCGAGATTGGAACGCATACTTCTGTTTCTGGAGTATATCAAGGACCAAGGTGAGTTTTGCAGCAGCGGTATTAATTAAACTAAAACAAAACATTTTTACTTTCTCTCTTTAATTTGTCTGAAGTAAACGGACACTTATGATGTGTTAGGCTTTATCACTGATATAATGATGTTGAATATACGTATGACATCAAATATATTCTGAGGAAGCCATCTTTGTACAAAAAAGAGCAAATATTCACACCTAGGGCTGAATGACTTCAAATTGTGAAACCTCTAGAGTCTAATTATAAACGCAAAAAGAAACATTTCTGGCCTTATTTCCATACAAACTTGCGATAAAGGACTTTTCAGGAGGTTGGGGGGGGGGGGGGGGAGGGCTGGAACATTGGGGTTGCAGAATTAATAAGACGTGCCCACAAAATGTTGCAATTATTTGAGAATTTGGACCTAATTCAAAACTATTTCAACGAAGATACTAGCAATGCCACAAAGTAGAAATTACTTTGAGGTACCTGTCCAAGGCTAATTATCTCGAAAAAATGCGTGGCTACCCCCATTTTTCTTTGTGGATTCCAATAGCACTTGCAAAGATCTACTTTTTCTGCGTGGTCCTAACCTGGCGCAAAAACCTTTGCAATTGGTAGGCACCGTCCTTAACATCATCGACGAAATCAGTGCAAAGGCTACTGCGATGACGATCGAGCCAGAAAGCTCTCCAAACTGATTCTGGTCCAAAAATTTCGCAGCTTTTGTCATCCATAGAAGACGAGACTGGGCAGTCAGTGTTAAAGGATTCAACAAATTTGTGTATGACTTTGAGGCGTCAAAAAATGAGAATGTCTTTGCTTTTGAATTGGGATTTATCAAAGTAAAGCGTGGCGCGCTGCTTGTGGCCAACAGCGAGGCGGCTCTTCTAACTCAAGATGTCGACAATGGCTGGGATTGGACACGACACCCGGGTGCTACCACCCTCAATATGAACATAGATCAGTTACTCAGCGAAAATCGCAGGTTTGAAAACTAGTCAGATTACAATAAGGGAATTATGAAAGATAATAAACGAATGAAAAAAGAAGGAGAAAATAAAAACAAAACGAGGCTGCGAACGGGTTCTTTTCGAGTCGGGTGGAAGTGAGTTCCATTTATGTAAATAAAGCTCATTCTTGTCCTAAAACGTACTTTTTTTTCTGAAACAGACGCAAAAGCAACTTGAAGTGGCGTTTTATAATATTGAACATTCGATTATTTTTTTCCCTTTAGTTGATGTTTTTGGGTATTTCTTCGCTTTTGCCACTTTGAGTGCTTTTTCTGCCTAATACAAGACACTAATCTAAGTTCATAGCAAGCTTTCAGCCATATTTATTGAAACACGATATATCTACCTGGAAACCAGTCCCCTTTACAGTCAACTTATAATCCAATAAGGCAGGGGGTCTCTCATATCTCAACAGATACTGCCAAAGTAAGGAACTGGCTGGTGGCGTAACATTAGTCAGTGGTGGCGACTATTCGACCGGGGTCTTTGCAATGGATTTCTCAAAGCCTCCGTATCGGTTTCCAGATGGTGCTTTTCAATTGGACATCACCTTTGCCTTCAAAAAGAGCGTGGTTTTTGCCGATTATGTCATTATATGCCTTGGCACGGGTATCACTTCTACCAACAGTGATCCTAATATCACCCAGGTACGCTGCTCTGTTTGTCAATATTTTAATTTCAATATGAAGAAGAAAAAGTGAACTGATTGCAGCCTGCCTGCAAGCAATCTCACTGCGAATACCTACCAAATTAGTGATTACTCGCACTTTCGACCATTCTAAGAGGTCACAAATTTTACGCCTACCTAATATAAATTAACGTCTACGGCTCCGTCCACACGTATCCGAATATTTTTGAATCCGCAACTTTTTCTTTCCGGATTCAAAAATTTCTCCGTCCGCACGTAGCGTATTTAAATCGAATTCGCCTGTCAACACGCATCCGATGGTATCCGGATTCACTCTAGAGAAACTAGGCCGACACGTTGTGCCGCCATATTGGTTTATTGCTCGGCAAGGGACTGGACACGATTTTGCTACGTCATCGGATTCGAAAATATTCGGATTCGCCGTCCACACGTTATCGGATTCGTTGCGATTTTTTTTTTCCACTTTGGAGAGCGGATTCAAAAATGTCCGGATTCGCTGCCGAATTTGCCGGATGCGTGTGGACGGAAGCCGTATCCGGAAAGAAAAAGTTGCGGATTTAAAAATATCCGGATAAGTGTGGACGGGGCCTTAGTGTTCGTGTTTATTTTTTACACTTCCATAAAAAGCACACAATCTCGTTTAAATGCGAAGACCATCCGGCATTCCAGTTCACTCCCTAGAATGGTCGTCTACACCATTAAGTAAGCAATGACAAGCCCATGACTTTTGTCACAGTGTAAACGGAGGTTTTATTACTTAATAATCGTATTGTCAAGTAAGTGTGGTCGAGCCATAGCATGGTTCGTATTTTGGAGAGAAGTCGAGCCAAACTAGGCCTATAAGGAGACCAAACGAGCCTGATATGCCCCTGAAGCGTAGCAAAAACCTATTTACCGTACCCAAATTCGGTCAAAATTCCTGCGATCTCGAGGTCGCTGACCTGACAGCGACTTTGTTTGTATGTGTCAGTGACCAACACGAAAGCCTATGCTACTTTGGTCACTGAGCAGATTTCGTTTTGGCTATTTACTGTTATATTTCTTTTCTCTTTTTAATTAATGTAATTTCTGTAATTAACAATTATTCACCGAAGTGGAAGTGAATAGGCGAAGCCGCGAGGTAAATATCCATCACTTTCACCGACACTGAGGTGAATACTTTTAGTATATAATGTTTTAGTATATACCACACAAGCTGAATAATTATCGGAACAAAACGTTATTTTATGTGTGCAAGCGGTCGGAAATGTTAAAATCTCTCGCACCGGCTGCTCGGAGGTGAATAGTGCTTGCTAATCACCTCCGAGTTAACCAATCAGGGCGCGCGAAAAGCACTATTCACTTGTGTGGTATATACTAAATACTTTTACAACGGCAATCGTTGAATGAATATCGCCCATAATCACTGAGAGGAAATATGTGTCTGCGATGTATTCATTGTGGAAAAATACTCTTTATCATAGATGCTAACCTTTGTGCTTGGAATTTAAATAGACGCGACAAGAAAATTGAAAAGTGAATTGAGAAAATTGGCATCCATTTTATCAGACCAGAATTCAAACGGCTCTGCTGTACCATCTCCTGGACTACTAAATGTATCTTAGAACGTTTTTATTTGATGTTTTTTTTTCACACTACACTGTTCCAGAATAAGCTGTTAGATGCTGCTAATCTGTCATCTATTCTTATAAATGAGAAAAGTTACTCACTTGCCACCGACCTAAATATTCAGCCATCTTTCTTTGGCACAGATACCCATGCGGCCACCCTTCTGGATGTCAACGGTAACAAACGAGCATTTTACATGTATTGGGTCCTCATGGCACCAGTTGATCGTGTTTCAAATCGTCCTAAGAGCAAGCCGTCATGAATCATACAATCTTCATAATTTCGCATGCAAAAATTTGTTTGTTTGTTTGTTTGAGTGTTTGACTTCTGTTGTTGTTGTTGTTGTTGTTGCTGTTTATAGACCTTATGTGGTTGCGTAATTGCACCACACATATCTCGGATCAAACACGAGTATTAATTAATAGTACCTCGTATAGCGCGGTTTTCAATTGAGAGTCGAAAGTAATCAGGCAATTACTTTGGTTTTGGTTTTGGTTTTACTACGGTTTGAGATTAGCTGAGTTTTGTAAGTGGTAAGTAATTGGCTTGGTTTTGGTTTTACGACACTCAATTGAAAAAAACTGCTCTATCACTGCACTGGGTTATTTTTAGTGTAACTTCATATTTAACAGACTTCTATGTGTTTTTCTAAACTTTTATCAATGAGAACACTTTGTGACAGCTTAAATTGCTTCAAATTCAATGACCTATAGCCCCCTTAAATAGTGAACGGTAAAAGAACAGATGAGATTCCCTGAGTTTTACACTAGTTATGCAACACTCTCGAGTGGTATACCATGGAATATTCTACGGGTCACTTGTATTGTCTAGGTATATATACTCGCCTTGATATTCCATGGTACCACGAGAGAGCGTTGCTTGATTCTTTTATACCATGCCATAGTGGCCAAGACAATCAATGCGACATACGCGCGGCACATGATTGGAAGGTCGAATATAATACCGTCGAATACACAACGGCTTTCCTGTATTCTGATTTGCTGTATATTTTCTATGGAATGATACAAAAATAATTCTACAACGGTGAGTACAGCATATCGGCATTGGTTTATTTAACAGGCTCCTTGTGTCGTTATGGTGGAAGAAGTGGATAACAAGAACCTGTGCATGGCCGTGTCGTTTCCAAATCTGAATTTTAACTTCACCAGGCATGTGACATTTGGTAATCAAGTTAATGCTGATGAGAGGTTCTACTCTGTCAGTATGGGAGTAGAAATACAGCTAATATAAATGCTATTATTCACTTAAAAAAAAAAAAAAAGCTTATAGCTTGATCAGGGTGTTTCGATAAATTTGCTTGGTCATTTTTTTGCCACTAATGAAGCTGGTTTCTATATGGTGGTTAAAGTCGCTGAGAAACAAAAAGTTCAGCGATTGTTACGAACATATGGAAACCACTCTCCAGAGATTGTACCGATCGTGGCAATGGCAAATAAACCAGAATGCAGTGGGTCGTTGTTTGATCCAGATGTCTCGGGTCCAGATCATCCCGGACAATCATTTTGTAGCACTTTTTTGAAGTGATTGTAGGGATTTACATACAGTGGAATTAGATAAGCCAAGAAAATTTGGCCGTATGAACGGCCCAAATTGAGTGACGTCTTAGCAGAAACTAAAAGACAATGTTGTTGCACTTCTAAACAACTGTTCTTTAATAAGTATCCGGAATGCAGATATAATTTTTAAAAATTGAATCTCTAACTCTTTGAATACCAAACTTTCGCCAAAAAATACCGTTTTTAACCGTTTAGTCAGGTTTTTTAGCTGCCATGACGCTAAATAAGCCTAAGTTTTGCTAAGAAAGCTTTTTTTACTAAAAGGAGAGATTTTTCGAGGATTGGGTACAAACTTGAGCAATATTTCAATTCCTGGCATGCGCATAAGCCAAATTGTGGACTTTTTTTTTTGCCATTAACCGTTCTCAATTTTGCTTGTTGCCCTTTTCCTTTCTGTTTTTCTCGGTCCTTTTACACTGGCTACCTTTTGCGTTGCATGTTCTTTCTGGCTGCCGTGAAAAGTTGGCGAAGCCTAGAAATGGACCTTGATCAATCATAGGCGTAGTGGACCATTTTACCACCGTTTTTGCACGAAAGCTGATAACGTCGTTTCTCGATTTGCGACGTCAGAATGTCGTCGATATCTAAACCTGACCATTGCTACTGATCATGAATTTCGTCATAACATTGTCAATCCACAAGTCGATAGCCGAGTGAATCCTCAGACTACTTTGGCAATGTTATGATGAAATTCATTGTCAATACCGGGACAGACGTACGAAACACTGACGTCAATTTGTTTTTTTTTTTCTACCATGCATAACAGATTGTCAAATTGTCCGCCTCGCATTCTGCTCTCGCTCGTTGACGCATCGCATAAATTATAAATTCATGTGTCTGTCCGCTTATTGACAATGAAAATTAGCCAATGAGCGCGCGAGAATTGCTGCAGTTATCATAAAATTGGTTATCTGGTTTAGATCGAGCGGTTTCAGCCCTTGACACTCAATTAAAAACCTTTGCAAGCCAAGTAAACGAATGCATGATTTACCTGGAAAATTACATGTAAAAAAAAAAAAAAAAGATTTGAAATTACGCAAACGAAATAGTACGCTATAAGTAAGTAGCGTTTTTGTCCACGCAGTCAGTTATAATGCCTTTTTCCCAGGGAATATGTCCGGCCTACAAATACCTCATTAAAACTGTTTGACATCGGGAAGTAAGAACCCCTTGTTTAAACTGAGGAGTTACGTGGGTACAAACCTTTACCCCAACGTTTCTGTGTCTGTAATCCTTCTCAATCATTCTCAAGGTTTATCCATCCTTGTTTTTTTCTACCTTAGTAAACTATAATCTTCGCATTTCTTTTCATTTGAAGGCAATTTTTTGTGTCCTAAAACATCACTTTTATATTTGCCGTGACAGAGCGCGCGCGTTAAAACGTCAAAATAACCGCCAATGACACTTCAGACTTACAATATTTAAAAAAAGTGAATATTCTCAGTTTTAACAGTTCTTACCATGGAAAAATGCAAATGCAACAAAGTAAATGATTTATTTACAACTGAGGTAACACAAGGTAGGTTAAAAGAAAATATGTAGCAAAATTTAACCAATTGCATGGTAGGTAATGTACTTTTACCCACGTGTATTTGTAATTATTGTAAGTGTAATAAAGTTATTTTGAAATAAAAACTAACAATAAAAAATCACTACGTTTCGACCTCTCCGAGGTCATTTTCAAGTGCGAGTGTAAAGATATAAAATTAGCATAAATATGTCTCTAACAGTAAAAATACTTAAAGAAGTCACGAAGTGTAGAATGTAAAGGGGACCTAAAACCACGAGACAATAAAACAATACTAATAAGCTTAAAGAACTGATCTAAACAAATAATTAGTAAATAGATAGTAAGAGTTATTGTAAAAAAAATCAACCAACCAAACAAACAAACAAACAAACAACAACTAAAAAAATGTAATTACATGATTAAAGTGCAAATAAAGGTTTCTGTTCCTTTTTAACAAGTTAGGTTAAAAATTAGCAGAGAATTATCAAGAAATCCAAGATGGTGGCTGCTTGGAAATCATGAAAGACCAGTCTGGCATTAAATAGCATTTAATATCTACCCCTTCTCTCAGTCTCATTTCTGAAATATGTGCTCTCTAAGTTAGCACTTCTAGGGTTGTGGCTGTACCCCCAGGGGCTGTACCCTGTCCCAGGACAAAGTAATATTGTTGTGATACACTGCTGTTACAATGTGATGACAGCCATCATTAAACAATTATGCCAAGAAATTCGCAGTATGGAAGAATAGCATATTTTAAATAGACAAGCTTAGAAAGAGTGCCTCAAATTGTAAGCAAATGTGTTCTGTGTTTGGCCCTAATTCCAACAAATTTTTATATACATGTATATCCTATCAAATGGATCTTATCATTTTCTCAATAATAACATTAATAATTTTGTAGAGGTGATGTGCATGTACTCGATGAACTGCAGGAAACATACATGTATGAAGTGAGTAATAGATTTATCATCTCTTGACCCTCCCAGTCCCTTCAACTGTCTCTCTCTTTATCCCCCCCCCTTCCACTTAACATTCTTCCTTCCTCCTTCTTCCCCTTTCTCTCATCTCTCTATCCCTCCC
>NC_138158.1:15737380-15780380 GCF_964199315.1 Orbicella franksi
ACAAACTTTGATAAGCCAAATTTTTCTCAACTGATTCTGATAACTGGGTCACTAAAGTAAATAATGGTATAGGTACAGAAGTTCTGCAAGAAGGCAGGTAGATACACTGAGTTTTTGAAAAATGGCAATTTTGGGTTGTAATTTTGACATCAATGTTTGCCAAACTCTAGCCCAAGGCTCCTCTCTGTCCAATACCTCGAGGACAAAGTTACATGTATGAAATGAAAGCTCTATTATAGTAGAGTTCATGGTCAAATTCATTTGGAAGCACAGTTTACCAATTGGGTTCTATGGCACTTTCAAAATGTCCCCTGGAAGGCTGGGTTTTTGGTGCTCAAAGGGCAAAAAATGAGACCCCCCCTGAAACTCCAAAACCAAAAGTCAGAGAAGTGAGCCAAATTGGCTTTTGAAATACCTCATTGCACCCAACTTCTGTGCCAAGTTTCAGCCAAATCAGTTGACCACAACTTTTGGCCCCTGGAACACTTTCTCAGACAATGACACTTAAAACGGAATAGGTTCGATTACAAGCATATCACCTAGTCAAGGCGATAAGCTTCTGGTTCGATTACTAGCCACTGTTCAAGAAAGGATCCCTCGCGCACTTGTAGACCCGACTCGCGTACTCGAGAGATCAGCGAAAATCAAGCCTAAAAACAGAAATTAAATGAGAGCGTTTCTTTTAATTATTATTTCTTCCAGTGCACCCTAAAGGTTAGTTTGACAGCTAAAAATGGTGACGTTTCGTCGTCAACACCCTAAGAGAGACCAGAATCCTTGATTTGTACCTGAGACTACGAGCATCCCTGACCCGTTTTCATATAGGTGCTTCCCCGGGTTTTGAGCATCCGCCGTTTAAGGCCGTTTTACGGTCGCTTGCACCGTGTCAAGTTAGTTGTTCTTTGAATTTCTGACACAAGCACTCAATATCTTATATCTTTACATTGAATAAATTTTCGCACGAACGTTTTTGTAAATAAAAGCTACCTGTAATTATATAACTCTCGTCTAAATACTCTCCACATATTCCAGCCGTGCGCAACAGCAATAACGCCAAAACAGATCATAAAAACACAACTTTATTTGCTATCGTGTGCTCACTGGAGGCCGCACGGACAAGGACTCAAATATCTACAAAGGGAAAGTAAAATATGGTCACGAGAAGAATCTAGGCGAAAAACTAAGAGGGTACCAACGAGCATCCATAGGATGAAAAAACCTCGCCTTGCTCGCTGCGGTAATGCAGAGGAAAAACCCCAGCCCTATGGATAGAAACCCTCCGACCTGCTGGGCTCGGTCTTATTAAATTAGATTCCTAATGATTTCGAGACTGAAAGTAGGGACTGAACATTGTCTTTAACATAACCATCTTTGGCATTTTCACTCTGCCAACGACCGTGTCTCTTAAAAAGTCTATCAGCGATGCCTGCATTGGCGGCAGCTGTGGCTCCTCCGGCCCTGAGACTGTGAGGACTTATGCAGGAAACGTCAGTAATGTCTTTGAAAGCGTCCTTAACGATCTCCCTGGCTCTGCTGTAGCTTAAGCCTTGACGTCGAACTTTAGATGTACATCGAGGAGACAAGAGGGCTCTGAATAACGGTAAATCCTCACTAAGATCAATTTCAGCGGCAGCAATGTATTGCTCTAAAGCCTTTACGGGACAGGTTTCCAGGTCTGATCGCGCTATTGTTGTCCACGCCCCATCACGGTATTGGTCTGTCTTGGACGACTCTAAAAATATGGACACATAAGTAGGAAAAAACTTTATGTCACAAGCTCGAATAGAGCATAGCTCACTGAAACGAAAAAACCCAGCATATCCTATGAGACATAAAGCTACTGTTCTCAAATCCGATAAGGAAGGAGACTTATCTGAAATCTTGGAGGATGCAAGCGCCCTCAGCATCTCTGTGCCAAGTTTCAGCCAAATCAGTTGACCACAACGTTTGGCCCCTGGAACACTTTCTCAGACAATGACACTTAAGTGGTTGCTTTTAGTGGTCTAATGAAGCTCGAACAACTCCCATCCATATTAGTCTCCTTTAAGAGTTAAATTCAAATTTTCCGACGAGCACCCCTGACCTTTTCATATGGGAGTTCTCCTCCGGGGTTTCAAATGTCTAACAGGAAGTGAAGGAGTGATGGAGTAAAATCGCTTCACCACTACAACTTGGAAAATAATTTTTTCCAAGTTTAAAAATGGCGGGATTGAGTTAGGCGCATAACAAATCAGCGGTTGACTAAATGATAGGATTATAGGTTGTATAATTATACATAGCACATCAATTCTGCATTGGTGATTGTGTTTCAATAGTTTTGAGTTGTGTTTCGATAATTTTGTGTTGTGTTTCGACAATTTTGTGTTGTGTTTCAGTAATTTTGTGTTGTCCTTCGATAATTTTGTGTTGTGTTTCGATAATTTTGTGTTGTGTTTCGATAATTTTTGTGTTGTGTTTCACAGGTATTGACTTGTGTTTCAAAAATATTGTGTTGTGTTTCAAGAATTGTTTGTTGTGTTTCCAGATATGGGCCACCGTACGAATCACTGTCGCACGGAATTTGTTTACGATAAACGAGCATTTATATTTGTGTTTCCACCTTAGAATAATGCACGTAAAAAATATATTTTTACAAATTAGCTTTTTACGCTTAAACATGACTATTTAATGTGAGAGTATTTGGCACGAAATTTCAGTGAAGGCTATAAATGTAAATATTTTAGTCTACGGAAACTGGCGCCGTGACGCAACGTGACAATAAATCGTACTTTTAATATACAGGGGACCTCTTCACCAGCATGGACTTTGACACTGTGCATATCTGTCTGTAAAACCTCGGTTGTTCATATTAGGCCCTTTGCTGTTGCGAGCAGGCAATATATTAGGCTTAGTAACGACTTTGACCGCTGGGGAAAAGTCGAGTTAGTAAAACAAGCAATTGCGGGGCTCAGTTATCATAGTCCTTCTTTCGATAACCTGGAAAACAATTCTTTAATTTTAAATTCTGTTATGAGAATGAGAAAATACACATCTGCTCGCTTCAACTTCAAGAGTTTATTGTAGTACTTTTACACCACACGTGGTCCTCATGATCACGTGCCAATACCTTACACAGGACAACCAACTTCACCCTTCTTAAGCTATTTGGCTGTCTTAATGAAATTATGCTAATACAAGTGAAAACTGGAACAAGAAGTTAACAACTCAACTGTAGATGAATCTACAATACAACTCTTTTACATAACATAATCCTTACGCCAAACCGGAACAGATCTAACCCGAGTAGAGCGACGTGGAGCCGAGGAGGCATTAGTATCGGGTGGGTCTGGTTCCAGGTTAGCATCTGATTCTCTAGTTACACTTGGAGAGTTTACACTGGAGTGCGTAGTTACAGACTCTGACTCGTCAATGAGATCATCATTTAATATAGTAACAGGTAGTTCCTGAGTAAGATGAATATGACGTCTATTTCTACGATACTCTCTACCAGTTTCATCAGTGATCATATAAGATCTAGGTGTCTCATGTTTTCCTGTAACTACAGCATGTGACAAATGCTTGTCACCTGGTTTCTTGAACTTCACACTATCCCCTTCCTTGAGTTGAGACAATTGTTTGGAGCCTTGTCGATCATAGAATTCTTTGTATTTAGCTTGTCGTTTTTCTAGTAATTCTGGAATATCATGATAGATCTGTGGTACTAAGACCAAGCGGTGAACAGCAACTCTTGTTCGGATTTGCCCCCTGAACAACATTTGGTTAGGCGAATAGGGAAAATTGCTTATGGGTGTGTTACGGTATTCCATCAGACCTTCATTCAAATTGCATTCCTTTCACAGTAAATTTTTAACAATGTGAACCGCCTTTCCTGCAAGACCGTTTGCCTGACTATATGTTGGACTGGTGGTTGTAATGTTAATTCCATATTGCGTAGCATATTCCTTCATTTCTCTGGAGTTGTAGGGCATATTATCTGCAATTAGAGTTTGTGGGTAACCATGTCTTGAGAAAATTTCATTCAGACAACGGATAATATCACTGCTGGTTTTGCCATTGAGCCTAAGGGCCTCAATATACTTTGAATAATAATCAATGACCACAAGGTAGTTTTGATGTTTGTGTTCTAACACATCTGATGCAACGATTTGCCAGGGAAATATTGGGATTTCTCGAGTTTGCATGGGTTCTTTGGTCTGCTTACTTTGATATTTCAAACATTTTTCGCAACAAGACACCATGTCTTCAATATGCTTATTCATGCCAGGCTAAAAGACCGTTGTACGCGCATTAGCTTTGGTTTTCTCAATGCCGCAGTGACTTATATGCAATTTCTGAAGTATATCGTTTCTCCATGCAAGTGGAATGACAAGCCTGTTTTCCTTGAGTAGGATTCCATCTGTAACCTGAATGCCATTTCTGATATTCCAGAAAGACCTTAGAGAAAGAGGTACATCACGTTTGTGTTCAGGCCAACCCTCCATGGCATACCTGTGTAACATTTGCATAGTAGGATCATTGCAATTAAGTTCTCGTAATTCCATCAACTTCACATCCGAAATTGGGAGATCGATAATGACACTATGAATGAAGTCTTCGATGTCGCGATGCATATCATCGTCAGTAAGAACATTGGACTGATCAAATGCTCTTGATAGGGAATTTGCAATATAGAGAAACTTCCCTGGAACATATCTCACTTTAAGATTATACTTTTGCAAACGAAGTCTCATTCTTTGCAAGCGAGGGGGTACCTTGAAAAGAGGCTTTTTGAAAATACGTTCTAGGGGCTTATGGGCTGAGAGTACTTCAATTTCTGCCCCATAGGTGTACATGTCAAATCTCTCACGCCCATAAACGATTGCCAAGAGCTCTTTCTCAATTTGGGCGTAATTGATTTCAGAACTTGACATAGCACGTGAGGCACATGCCACTGGTTGATTCTGTTGCATCAAACATGCTCCTAGGCCACTTTAACTTGCATCGACTTGGAGTGTAGTAGGTAAACTTGTGTCATGAAATCGTAGGACTGGGGCACTACTCAGGACGGATTTGAGTTTAGTAAGAGCTGTATCGTGCTCTGGAAACCAAGTCCATGGCACATCTGACTTAAGTAAGGATCGCAGTGGAGCAGTTAATTCAGACATGTTTGGAATATATTTGGCAAGATAGTTGATCATTCCCAGTAACCTTTTCAGATCTTGCTTGCATGATGGGGAAGGCATGTTGTGAATAGCAGAAATTTTGTCTGGATCTGGTGAAAATCCCCGTTCACTAACAACTTCACCCATGTACTTGACTTTGTTTACTCGAAATTGGATTTTGTCTCGGTTGAATCTAATATTGTGCCCTCGTGCCCTTGTCAACACCTTGCGCAAGATCAAATCATGTTCTTGTTCATCTCTACTTCCAATGATGATATCATCGAAAATTGGTAATGCACCTGACACACATATATAGTGAGGGTTCTGGCACAGCACTCACGCAACACAGTGCAAGCGTAACACAACTCCTCATCTGAAGATTCGGAGTTGTGTTACGCTTGCACTGTGTTGCGTTCGCTTGTGACCAGAACCCTCACTATATATGTGTGTGTGTGTGTGTGTGTGCTGTGCTGTGCCAGAACTGCGTGTGTGCGCTGTGCCAGAACTGCGTGTGTGTGCTGTGCCAGAACTGCGGCATGAGTGCTGTGCCAGAACTGTGTGCGTGTGTAACGAAACAGCACAGCAGTAAAATTTGGCGAAAAAGCGGGTCCAGCGAAGCTGCAACGTCTGTAATCAATATGCGCGGATGTGCCCTTCACTAGTATATATAAAAATGTGCCAGAATTTTTTTCGTATTGGAGAGTTATATGCACTGTGTATACGCCGACATGGCTGCCGCAAGATATTCGTCCGATGTTCTGCAAATGTTCTACGGCCAAATACCGAGGGAGGAAAGAACAAACCTTCCCGAGCCGTTAAGACCCGATATTACCGCATTATACGACGGGTTCCAAATATCCCAAAACGATTTCCAAGAATGGCTCCGTGTGTGGAGAATGGCTATATCCGAAAGGAACCCAAACAATAAAGATCTTTTGAGGTTCGCAAGAGAAAACAAAGAAAAGATCACCGATTTGGTAGGACAAGAAACACAAAGGCTAAACAGCGTAAAAGTAAGTTTCGGGTTACAAGTGAAGTTCTCAATAGAAAGAAACGACGAAACGCAATTCATGGAGCATTATTTCAAAGAAGACCAACCGCACGTTTTCAAAAAGAATGATGAGGACCTGATAAGACAAAAATTTGACGAATTCATTGAAAACGCAAAAGCGGAAATAGAACACTGGTCCGAGATGGGATCAGGATGGGAGGTTGAAAGGATACAGGTCGCGTACGTAAATGTTGCGCGCTATCAGCCACTTCGCGGAGGGACCTATTTGCCTCTTCCCGCCAAACTGGCGAAAAAGAAAGCAATAATCAACGTGCAAAACAAAGACAACGAATGCCTTAAGCATGCACTCAGAGCCGCCTTATTCCCTCCAAAAGATGGAAAGAACCCGCAAAGACCAAGCAAATATCCTGTCAACGACGGCATCAACTATGCAGGCATCGATTTCCCAACACCGGTAAAACAGATTGAAAAACTCGAGGCACAAAACCTGAAACTCGCAATAAACGTATTTGGCTGGGAAAACGATTGCGTGATTGTGCACAGGATCAGCCAAAAACAAGCGGATGTGCCGCGGATAAACCTGATGTTAATCGAGTCAGGAAAAATTCAGCACTACAGTTACGTAAAAAGAGAAAGCGCTTTGCTATTCGATAAGAGCAAGAACAGAAACGCAAAGCACTTTTGTATGATGTGCTTGACCGGTTTCTCAAGAGCAGACTTGCTCGTGAGTCACAAAAAGTATTGCAACGGTGTGAACGGCGTGCCGACAAGGATTGAGATGCCGAAAGAAGGGGAAAACACCCTTCCTTTCCAAAACTTCAAAAAACAGATGAAGATGCCTTTCACTATTTATGCGGACTTTGAGGCAATTGTCAGAAAGATTCTGGGCTGTGAGCGTGAGAGAATGCAAACAAGCTACACAGAGAAGACCGAAAAGCACGAGGCATGTGGGTACTCATACATGGCTGTAAGAAGCGACGGTAAAATGGTTGGTTCAAATACTTACAGGGGCGAAAACGCGGTGGGAACGTTTTTAAGCGACATTCTGCAGGAAGAGGAAAAAATAAGAGAGAGTTTGGCCACACCAAAACCGATTGATATGACTGCCGAAGACTGGGAAAAATTCAAAACCGCAAAAGACTGCCACGTTTGTAACAAAAGTTGGATAAACGACGAATTCTTTGACTCAATGCCCACCTGGGACCATGACACAGGGAGCTATTGCGGCCAAAGTCACAAAGGTTGTTATTACGCGGCGCTCAAAGAAATAAAATTTGTTGGCCCAAAAAGAGAAAGAAAAGAAAAAGACAAAATTGACGAATGGGTTGCAAAAAATCAGGAAACATGTTTGTTCTGCGCAGAACCTTTGATGAAGAAAAACTTCAGAGACGCGGTAAAGGACCATTGCCACATAACTGGCAGGTTTCGCGGAGCCGCGCACAGCGAATGCAATAAGAAATTGCAAATAAACCCCAAGACGGACCCAATACCAGTTGTATTTCACAACCTGAAGGGCTACGACGCGCACCACTTGATGCAAGCGATGTCGAAGCTGGAGAAAGAGGTGAAATGCGTCGCCAACAACATGGAGAAATACATCACATTCTCGGTCGGAGGTCTGCGTTTCATCGACAGCTTGAACTTTTTGCAAGGAAGCCTCGATTCACTTGTAAGAGCGACACCGAAGGAGTCATTGAAAATAACATCAACGATTTCGAAAGGCCGCAACCTGCTTTACAAAAAAGGGATCTATCCTTATGAGTACATGGACTCATTGGAGAGATTCGCATAGACAAGGCTTCCGGACAAAGAGAAGTTTTACAGCAAGCTGACCGGCGAGCACATAACAGACGAAGAGTACGCGCACGCGCAGGCTGTCTGGGAGTATTTCGAATGCAAAACGCTGGGCGATTATCACAATATTTACGTGAAAACGTACGTCGCGCTGCTGGCGGATGTTTTTGAGAACTTCCGAAACCTGTGCCTTAAGCAGTACGGGTTGGATCCAGCGCATTATTTCACGTCGCCAGGCCTCTCTTGGGACGCACTCCTGAAAAAGACAGGGGTCGAGCTTGAGCTATTCACAGACTACGAAATGCATCTCTTCGTGGAAAGGGGAATGCGGGGCGGAATCTCCATGGTGAGCAACAGGTACGCTAAGGCAAACAACCCGCTAGTACCAGGCTACGACCCCAGCGAGCCAAAAAAATACATCATGTATCTCGACGCAAACAATCTTTACGGATGGGCGATGAGTTTGCCTCTCCCGATAAGAGGTTTTAAGTGGAAACGCGACATACCCACAGAGGAGGAGATTCTTGGCATAAAAGAAAACGCAAAGATGGGGTGCATTCTCGAGGTCGATCTCGAATACCCGCCAGAACTGCAAGGAGCACAACAGCTATCCCCTGGCGCCGGAGAAAAAGGCCGTAAAAAAGGAATGGATGCCGGACTACCAAAAGGGGTTGATGAAAGACCTGGATCTGAAACCCCCGGACAGCAAGAAGCTGCTGCTAACGCTTCATGACAAAAAGAACTACGTCGTGCACTACAGAAACTTGCAGTTTTTTCTGAAGCAGGGCATGAAACTGAAGCGTGTGCACAGGGTGCTGGAGTTCGAACAAGAACGCTGGATGGAGCCGTACATCCGGATGAACACAGAGTTCAGGAAGAAAGCGAAGAGCGACTTCGAAAGGAACTTTTACAAGCTCATGAACAACTCCGTTTTCGGCAACACCATGGAAAACCTGCGTAACCGCGTTGATATAAGAATAGTGCGCAGCAACGAGACGGACAAAATAAGGAAATTGATCGCCAGCCCTTTGTACTCAAGGCATGTTTTATTTTCAAACGACATGGCGGGGATTGACATGCGAAAAAGCAAGCTGCTTCTCAACAAGCCGGTGTACACGGGTATGACGATCCTCGACAACAGCAAGATCCTGATGTACGACTTCTTTTACAACGAGCTTAAAAAGAAGTACGGCTCGAAGTGCGAGCTCCTGTACACGGACACCGACAGCCTTCTGATTCTGATCGAAACAGAAGACGTCTACGAAGACATGAAAAACAACATGGACCTTAACGACACGAGTGACTACCCGAAGGAGCATCCTCTCCACTCAAACACGAACAAAAAGGTCTTGGGCAAGATGAAAGACGAATGTGCAGGAACCCCCATCGCAGAGTATGTTGGTCTGAGACCGAAAATGTACTCCATCTTGAAGGCGGACGAAAAAAATATCAAAAAAGCGAAGGTCGTGAAAAACAACATTGTCAAGAAACAAATAACGCATGAAAATTACAAGGAAACGCTTTTCGGTGGGAAGCAGCAATGGCATGGAATGAACATTCTTCGAAGCGAGGGACACGAGATCTACGGTATGCATCTTAACAAAATTTCGCTTTCGCCATTTGATTCAAAGCGATAGATCGGTGACGATGGTATCCATACAAAAGCTTACGGGTACACCTGCATGGATATATTGTCAACATTAACAGATGACGAACTTAGAGGGTTGGAAGCCGAAGTTTCAAAGTTGCTCTGGGGGTAACTGTGTGCTCGGAGGAACAACCAGCAGCTCTTCACGCACAAAGCCACGCTTGAGCCTGTCGCGTAGATAGTAGAGAACGGGTTGATCCGGTTTGGAAAAAGACCTTTCAATGCCGAAAACTTTCAAAGACCAGATTGGATCCGTGGCCCTTTTCACGCCCCCTTCGAGCTCGCCGGGCTGGTAGAGATAACGAACTTGGACAAGAGGGGGGAGTATTTTTTCGCGTTTTCCAACAGGCCTCGTGTAAGGTGTCGACGGCCTTGCATAAACAGATTTTTCTTTGATGGCGACAGCGGGTTTCTTGCCGATAAGGCTCGTTACCTCGT
Source organism: Orbicella franksi (assembly GCF_964199315.1). Lineage (NCBI taxonomy): Eukaryota > Metazoa > Cnidaria > Anthozoa > Scleractinia > Merulinidae > Orbicella > Orbicella franksi. The sequence goes on from NC_138158.1 coordinate 15,747,414, forward strand.
TGTTCAGAGCCGAAACAACTTCAGGAAGTCTTTTCACCCAGGCGGTGGACCGCTTGCCCTCAGGGAGAAGCATTTCCACGGCGTGCTGGTGCCCGAACAAGCGCTCCGCCTGGGTGCGGTTGAAACCTTCAACAATGGCCTGATCGCGGTGAATGTCAACCCGCCCGCGCCGGATGAAGGTTTTGTGCTTGCCCATCTCTTGTGTGACAGCGCCCATGAATTCGCGCCCGGGGTCAACCTGCAGCATTTCAGGCCATTCCAGAGGCGAGCGCTTGTAAATCTTCTGAAAAGCCTGGGCGACCTCATCAGAATTTTTCGAAGTCAGGGGTTCGGCCTCTTTGTAGCGGCTGGCCACGTCGACAACGGTGAGAGCATATTTGAAAACTTTGCGGCCGCGAGGGAGCTTCTCGTGTGGCAGAAAAAGAAGGTCCGCCTGGTGGACCTTGTTGGACGTGGGAACGTCGAATTTCGGCCGAGGAATCCGCTTCGGCGCGGGGAGGAATATCTGCCAGAGCGCTTGCCTGATGAGCCACTTTTTTGCGTTTCTTCAGGTACCTTGGCGGCTTCGGATAATTTTTTGATCGCGGCGATTCCTTTCCAGTAGCCACCGGGGCTGTAGTAAATCTTTGAGAGTTTGGCGTCCATATAAGTAAGGCGTCAAAAAGTTTAAAGGAACCGGAAGGCTGCGTAGCCCAGAGCGAGAGCGCCGGCGCCCACGAACGCGAGTTCGCCCTTTTTCTGCTGCTCGCTTGGCTGATAGAAATCTGAGAACTTGGGCTCCTTGGGGTGTACCATCTGTTCGTCAGGATGCGCCTGGTTGTAGAGTTTGAAGGCATAGTCGTTGTTGGTGAAGTTCTGCTTGGCCTGCTCCTTTGTTTGCGCGTTGGTCGCGATCCAGTCGAGAAGTTGTGTTCGGTCGCGCGTGTATTTGGCGTAAGCCGCTGGATAATCTTCGAGAGCTTTGTCGTGGCGCTTTTTTTCTTCAAGCGCGGCTTTGCCGCCCCCGCCGAGCGCCCTCGCCAGATAATTGCCACCGATAAAAGCCGTGGCGTTCAAGACAGCCCCGCCAATCATGATCGCGATGCTCGCCATTGTATATCTTGTAATCTATTTTTAATTGTTCTCGTATGGCGGCGGAGGGGGTTCGTAGGGAGGAGGCACAGCGCATTTCTCCGGTAATGGGAATTCCTCAGTATCAAGATTCTCAAAATTGGAGTCTTGATTCTCAGAACCGGAGTCTTCGCGGGGGATGATCTGAACCCTCCAAACAAAATCTATGGCTTCAGTGGCAAAATAGAGCATACTGTATCCAAAAAACACCAGCGCAACCGTTGTGAAGGGAAAATGCGTGCTTTTCACCGCAAAGATTTGTTTTAACGTATTTGCGGTCGAAAATGGCGTGTCTCGATCTGGTACCTTTTGGTTCTTCAGTGGAGTCTTCGAACTCCCCACAGTACTGTTTAGTACACTTGTAGTACTTTAGGTCTATCGTGCGAAATGATAGCTGTTTTTATCGAAAATATTAAGCTTATAAGTTACCAACTAATCATAAGAGCTTTACGACCGCTTTATTTTGACTAAAATCTCTACATAGATTTGGAACTTCACTTACTTGCATAGAGAAGAAAACATTTATTTATATTAAGCTGAATACGGCACTTGAAATAATTTAACCAGCATACATGTTCACTTGAAATGTGTTGCAAATCTTGCATTTTACTCACAATGTGTATGCCTTAAACCATGTTTTTGCAAATTATTTCACCAATAAATAAAACACCTGCTGAGCAACTTACTTGGAAAATGTAGAACAATTATAATATTCGAGTTTTCAGAGTAACATAGCTGTATTAGGTCTAAAGTAAAGTTTTCAGAGTTTACTTTAGACCTAGTACAGCTATGATTGATCCCTGCAACTGTGTTTCCCAGTCTCTCACTACCATCCTTGCTACGTATCGCACAAAATTGCGGGCATTACCAGAAGAGCTTGAGGCTATAATGCCTCCTTGGCGGCCATGTCTGTGACTTTCAAGGAGACAAATACCTGCATTCCTGACGCATAACACCATCGTCTTGTCTGGGAGCACAATCAGGACTGCAGCAAATATTGGATGCTGGCAATGGTAGCGTGCAAGATAAGATTCAAGGTCTTCAACAGTGAAAAAGCCCAAGACTGCAATTAGTTCAATTTTCTGAAATTCTTCATTGTTGTATTGAAGGACCTCTTCGACTTCCAGGTTTGGTTCTTGCACAGGCACATGAAACAAGCTGTAAATATGGTTTCCTTTGAGAACTAGCTGGCTGTAGAGACGAATTACCTGCGTAAGATCTTGAAGTCGTTGAGGAATGAAAATTTTACCTTCAAGAAAATGACATGCGGTTAGCATAGCAATAACTGTATAGGCATTACCTCCAATCAGACTCCCTGCTATGGTTGATTGGCAAATATTTGGAGGCAAGAGCCACTCAGTCACATCCACATGCTGGTTCGTGGTTACAGTTATTTGGTATGTTGGAGCTGGTGGAGTGTTACTCTGTGTGTGGTTTTCCCTGTGCCATGAACAGTTGCATCTAACCTTGAGTCAGATCCTTCATTTCCATTGTCCTGGCTAACAGCTGGTACTTCAGTGCTTGAATTAGGATTAAGAATTGCTTGCTTTGCAGTTTGACCAAGTTCTTGAACTTTCTCTTTCACGAAGTCCCTACATAAGGGGCATGAATTTAAGCCATTCAAGCAGGTATTGTGAAAGGAATGAAAGCTACCTGCTAAGAGACTGTCCGCGTAAGAACGGATGAGACAAATTTCGGACCTTCACCGATTGGTTTAACTTTTTCAGTGAAAGTCAAATATTATATCCAATGTATAAATATCGCATTTATTTGAATCAATTCGATTTTTTTCATTTTTTACGACACGGTTTCCAAAGTGACCTCGAAACTGGTTAATTTGCCTTGGCAGACTCTGAAATGCTTTGTTATAAACGTCGTACGCCGCCAAAACGAAGTTTTTTATTCTAACAAGCTGAATATTTTACATACAAAAGTTTCATCTTTCCTCGATATTTTAACGGTTTGACAATTTTGTTCTGTCAAAGTTGGCCGGAGTTATGAATTTTCTAAAATACCTCCTACCAAACTCTGGAATGTGTGAGGCGTAACATACCTAAAGTTAAAAGCTATTTTCTCAAATGTGGGACCTGGTCTAGAAACGAATCTATGATAACTCAAAAGTACTAACATCAATGTAAAAACTTATGGAATAAAATTTGTGGGCACTCTGCACTGCGCGTTGTACGGAGCTCCACTTTGCCAAATATTCGCCATTTTGACGGTAAACAAAGACAACGGCGGTCCTGCCTGTAACCAAAAAACATGAACTGTAAACGCTTGGAAATGAAATAATCATCACTACTGGTCAAATTGTGGATTTTAAATTAGATTAGCGCGGTTTAGCCGTTGTTTCGGAAACAATCTACCCTCATTTGGTATTGTAAACAATAGAAACGAATATTTTTTTTTCAATTCATATGCAAATTACATGTACTGTAGCCGGGTGAGTTTTTGTTGCAATGAGACGACCAAATGCTTAAACTGATTTCTTTTACATATTTTTAAAGGCAAAAACTTGTTTCGTACCCGGGGGAAAAAAACTGTCTCGGTCTCCTTGCAAGCTATTCCTCCCGGTTAGCGAGCTCTTTTCATTTCTCACGATGCAGTAGCGCAATGTTTGCTTTCAAGGCTTCACTTGTTTGTTTCATTTAATTGAATTAAGCCGCCAAGCCAGGTTGGCTCTTTTGTCCAAAACTACCTCATCTCGAGAAATTTCGTAGTACACAAAAAATTTCTGCTGCTGAAGTTAATTTAGTTCAAAAGGTTTTGCATGAGTTTATTTTCGCTGGGGTACAATCGAAAACAATTCTCATTCAAAATTCAACATGTCAATGTGGAAAAATGTTACTGCGCAAAAGAAATTCTCAAAAATATTTAGAAAATCAGAACAAGTTTCATGTCTGAGCAAATAATTTTTTCCTACCCGAGGAAAAAAATGCCTCAGCGTCTTTGCAAAAGCTACTCTTATGGTCCCGCGAAATCCGGCCTTAACTGATCTTGGAAAGGGTGTCTTAAACGTCTCTGAACCATCTCGACGGCGTAAAATAACAAACAGTCCCAAGAGCTTTATAATGTTGAGAAATTGTATTATTATTTGTTCAGAATATTTCGATTTACTGAATAATTCTTTTAATTATTTAACTAAAAGGCAGTTCATTCATCATTAGACCTGATTTTCAATTGACTCAGTTCAACTGGAGGGGGAAGGGGGGGTTGCAGGTGAGCATGTACGTTAATTTTTATTTTCTCCTGGTATGCACCAATACAAGCTTTGATTTGATGTTACAATTATAATGGATATATAACGAGGAGCTTGCACTCTGACTAGTATTCATTCCACTTCATTGAAAATTAACTTCGGCAATCACATTCTTGTAAAAAGCTCATTAGTTGCTCAATCAAGTCTCTCTTCTTGTCTCTTGATTTAAATGGAGTTTCAAAATGGCGCAAGATTTGTTTAAGCATTGGTACATTAAATTGGCTCAATTTATTTTCTTTCGCGCACTCGCACAGGTTGAAGGCATCGTAAGACAGAGCTAGAGGGTGTTGTGGCCTCAGTTCCTGAGTAACCTCTTCTATGAGGTACTGTCTATCAGCTTCTTCTTCCTCCCGCAACAAGTCTCTAGAATTAGGATCGACTTCTGTGGAATCTTGCTGCCTTCTTCTGGTCGCTGCAAGGCGGGAAAAGATACCCTACACTTGGCTTTTGGTCAGCCATTTTTTTCTATCAAAGAGCCGATTGTTTTGCTCGTCTGTTGCTTTCCGCATATCATTGGACACCTGCTGAGGGTCAGCTTTACGCCCAGTCTGCTCTCCAAGGTCAAATCTGGCCGTAAGGTAGTTTTTTTAACCTTCTCGGTGAACCTCGAAGGTCCTGCACGTGGCTTGGGTAAGGCCCAGCCCATACTGACAGCTTGGTCTGACGGCGGCGACGTGCTCACACTCTGCTGGTAACCAGGTGTACATGACACATCTTTAGTTATGTTGACTGACGTAGTGAACATGTCTGCCCAATCTCTACGAAGCTTGTCATAGAGAGTTTCAGACTGCCTCTCCTCTTTCACACAATGGTCTCCGATGTCCAAATGTGACTCGAGGTCTGAAAAGGTTTTGAAACTCTTAATACATCCGGGCTCCGAACACTCAAACATAACTTTTTCCGAATCGGACGAAACTGAGCTCTCGGCAGTAGTGTCTTTGCATTTATAAACGCGTGTATCTCTACAATCGAAAAACTCTTCACTTACAACGAGGCCAGTGTTCCCTTGGCTCAGTGATACAAGCTCGTCAAAAAGAACCTCCTTACCGAGGCCCTCTCCATACGACCTCCAGACACGAATATCCTTTTCCTCAAACTGGATGTTGGGTAGCTTGCTGAATCCTTCTACCTTGTTCACGTCTAAGGTCTTCTTGCTCTCGTCAACAACGCAGACACATACGGATGTACGTTTTACTGCTCTCTCTGAAAGCGCCCTTCTCATGTCTGCCGCTGTCAGGATATCATGGCCCTTCGTTGCAGTACCGTCGGATACATGTCTTCATCAGACATAAGGTTCGATCACATACGTCCTTGCCATACTGTGGCTCTGAGTAGTCGTAAGGACACACGGTTATACCCACTAGCTGACCGATATCTTTTGCTGCAGCAGTCAGAGAGTTGTTATGATAACTGCCTGCTTCATCCGAGCGCAAGTAAACCTGGGTGACGTGCGGCTTTTGGGTCTTGATCGTTTCTAGTGTGTTCTCTATGATCGAACAGACGGCGAACCAATCCTGCTGACATTTGTCGAACAGATGAGCGTAGCTATAGGACTGTGGTTCCAGGCTACCTGCTTTATCTGGATCGCTGGAGATGACTGTCGATATATGCCAACTCAATCCTCTCTTACCATACCAATCGGACTGCTTCTCGCGATATTTGAGCTGTAAGAATTTCATCGCCCAGTCCATTACAATTAGAGCGTAGTTTGGATTGTTAGTTATCATCTCCAGCTGATCTTGCTTGGCGGCTTCCTGGTTAATGGACCGCAGGATATGTGCCTTCCATTGCAAGATGTCTGTGCGTGCCTGCACAAAGTCACAGATTAAATCGTCTCATTGCTCTTTGCTGTAACGGTTCCAAGATGAGCCACTAATTTGGTTTTTCACTTCATCAAGAACATTTCGCAGATTCCGACAATCATCGCATGTTTCAGAGTGCTGGTGGGGGCAGCTTTCCTGGAAATCGGTATCATGCTCGTCGCTAAGGACGAATTTTCGGCAGTGGTCGGGGCATGCAGCCGTCTCGGACTTGCAGTGGACGCGATAACCAGTCTTCAAGTAACGTTTTGCGTCCTTCAGCTTTCCTTTGACTTCAGTGCACTATTGTCTTGCCAATCCTCCTTTCTCTAGATCATCAACTATCCTTTCAACCGTCTGCAAAGTAGCAGAACCATCAGCGGCAGTATTGTCAAGCCCTTGCAATTTAATAAGATACATTAATAAGTTTGGGGTCTCAAAATAAAAGCATTTCTCTCAAAGAGAGAGCGAACAGTGCGGAATGGGTTCACCAAAAGCATTTCTCTCAAAGAGACAGCGAACAGTGTGGAATGAATTCACCCGACGGCCATTTCCGGTGAGCAACGCGCGATAGTCCCTTGTTTTCCAGAGGACAAACATTAACTCGTTATGCTAGTACTGAACCACGATTAAGGCATTTAATGTACCCAATAAGACTGAAAAAGTGGGCAAACCATTGTCCCTCGTCTTCCGGCAACTTTCGGGAAATTTTCGATTAAGCAAATTTGCAGATTTATAGCAACCCAAAAATGCAATGAGCGAAACGATGAGTGTATGGTACAATGAGATCACTTTACTTGATTACTTTAGGATCAAGAGAAAAGTTGACCACCGATGCAGACGACTAGCGCATATAAACAGAACAATATGCCTACCCTTTATCCAGCTGCTTAGTTTGTCTGCGCCAAGTCCCTTTCACAGCAGATCTCAGATTAATTGGCAGATCTCGTTTCTTTTCCTTTACAAGCGGAGCCCTCGAAATAACTCAGAATGACTGTAAACGAGGAATGTAAATGAACACCTTAGAGTCTAGTTCTTATGCCGCCGATACCTTAATGCAAAACATACAGCGAACAGTGTCACTGATTCCAGTACAATGTACCATCACTGCCCCGTGTGCGAGCAAGAGACTTATAGGAATGAATTTACCAACCTTTAAGTTGCTTTCCACTGTTTCTTTATAACTGCCGACTGCTTGCAGCACAGTAGCGCCAGCAGCGGTTTTCTGAAGTGACGGCTTCTTCAGGCCTTTGGAACGACAAACGAGCGGAGATCCTGGAGATCGGCGGTGTTCCATTGAAGAGAACGTTTTTAACGGATTTGGCCATTCGAGATACTAGTGTTATTACGTCATTTAAAATCACATCTGCTGGTGTTATGCAATTTTTACTGGTTGATGAAAAATATAAACCGCAACAATCTGACAATGGAGCCATCATTTTCGGGCATGGCATCACGCGCGCGTTGATTTGCATTATTTTTGTAGCGCGTGGCGCTGGGAGTAAGTACGACCGCTTGCGGTTTATCCTCTCACGGCGGAAGACTTAAGACTTTAGAGCTCACTCACGCGTTTTTTGTCCCAGGACGGAAGCAGTTTAACTGATTGCTTTTTCGAAGAAGTCACAGCCAGGAAAAACAAACAAATCACGTTTTTTCCAGCTAGGGACAGTGTTTTAAATCAGTTTTTAGCAAGCGAGACGCTGAACGAAAATCCCATGCAGTAAATGATCTAATGCTAATATTTCCTAGCCAGCGTAACTGCAGTCTGTCGAGCGGGTTTTCTGTCGAGCGGCTCCGTCGGGTACTCCTGTAGATTATTCGCTCTCGATTTCTACGCGAGATAGTTGATTCGGGCTGCGCCCTCGTCAATTATCACGCGATAGAAATCTCGAGCTCATAATCTAATTGCTTATTAGATGTTTTGGTGTGTAGTATCGCTGTATATGTTTACGAGTTGTGCCGTATTTTGACTCGCCTTATGGGCTCGTCAAATTAGAAACAACGAGTAAAAATATACAGCGAAACTATACACCAAAACATCTTATAAGAGATTTTTTATCCAACTGATGTAGTCAATAAATTTATCAGTGAAAGAGGGAGAGTGTGGCAGTTTGGCGTGCGCTTGCCGACCTGTCCGGCAAACAGGTTTGCTAATTTACAAATAACTATACAATATCGTTGTATGTTTGTATTGCTATTTGGACTGTATTCGCTGCAGTTGGATAGTAAGGATACTTATTCGATACTAATATGATATCGGTGACGCTGTTTGAAACTTTCTTCGTCACACACAGTTTTAGACTGCGTAAATGCTCTTTAGAGTCTCTGATCTCAATGGACCTTGCTCTTTGGTTTCTTTTCTTTTCTTCTGTTTTTTCTTACTAGCTCATTGTTTTCTCGTCTAATCCTGTGAGGCGAAATCCGTGAGTAAACTTCGCAATGTCAAGATTGTTCGCATCTGTGTGAACTTTTAACCTGGTTTTAGCGAAGAGAAAGGGAGTCGTAAAATCGATATAGGCCTTTATACAAATATCACGTAAAAACGCCTGAATATCTTTCCGGAAATTCTCAAAAAAATGTCTAAGGGTACCAAAAACTTTTCACAATATCTCGAAAAATCCTCTAAATATCTCGAAATATCTCGTATTTTTGTTTTAAAAATAAGCCGATTTTGAATGCCTTAGACCAAATTTTCCCCAGCAAGAGCTGAAAAGTATGTCAGAGATTGTCTACACTAGTATTATGGAAATAAAGCAACTTTCAAAACAACATGGGTGCAAAGTGTCACGTGGGAAACCTCTGAACTGGATTATTTCTAGCGTAGAATTATACAACTGAGTATTCTGTCAAGAAAATACCGAGGAAAAGCTGGAAAACAACCAAAAAAAACTATAAATTTTTGTAAATATCCCAAAATTTTCTAAATATTTTAAAATTTTCTAAATTTTTCTTAATATCTCGGAAACTTCTAAATATCTCAAAAAATATCCGAATATTTGTGTAGAGGCCTACGTCGATATTTTGCTATCGGTGTTACCTTTCAAGGTTGTAGCTATTCCTTTGGAGTTTTTCCTTTTGGACGACATAAGAACATCATCGATAAGCTATTAAGATGCAAAAAGTATTATCACTTGGGTATCGCAAAATAACAATCGTATCAGACGCATAGCTATTTTGGAGGAAAGAGGAAATTTGTTGTCGTAGACGAAGCAAGAGAAGCGTTTGATAAGCATTTGCCCAAAGATGAGCCTTGGCTGGTTTCTTCTGAAATGTATTACTCTTGTATTCGTTATTTCGCATTCATATGGCCAACAACCTTGCAACAACTGCTGTCAGAGGCCCAATCACAAAGAGATTGACAATTCTCGGCGCAGCGTGGAGAGTAAGTGGAAATCAGGTCAAGTTGCATTGTGTGACAAGGATCTTGCAGTTGGATGGTACCGTTTTACTAGCTTTGTCGGGGGGCAGATGCCGACCAACAAAGTGAACATAAACCGTTGTGGCACCCAATCTCCAGTTTGGCTAGATGGCACCACTGGCAACCATCCCGCCAGCTCTACTGACCCTGTGGTTAGCATCAAAGCCTGTGTTAACTTCCGTAATTGGAGAAATGGTTGTCGCTTTTCGTTCCACGTAAGCGTCAAGCGCTGTTCCGGAAATCCTGACTTTTTCGTTTATTATCTTCAACCGACTTACCAATGTGACTTCGCCTACTGCGCTGGTAAGGAAATGTAAATTGAATGGAACCTATTTGAAATTTTTACCATGTAACACCTTGCGTCATCCTTTACTCTTTTTCAAAGCAAAATAACTAATAAATCCCTGCCAGTTTCATGAGTATTTATATCCCACTTTGTTTTGAGCAAATCACGCTGAACGGCCTGGCACATTTCTCGAAGTTTGTTTGTCTGTCTTTTTCCACAATGCTGAAATCCGAGGATAGAACTGCGAGTCCCGTGAAAATAATTAGAGCATCAAGATTTTTATAACTCACCATTAAAAGGGTTGCTCGGGTCGTTGTTTGGCCGAAATATTAATTGCGACTAAGAGATAATCGAGACTCATCTGTAAATCACTTAAAGTGCCTATGAAGTAAAAAATAATTGGTGCTTATTTGAAAGGCTTTTCAAAGTAAAGAAGAATGGCGTTTCCCGTTTTGGAATATCTCTTTTCTTTCTAGAGATATTTACGTTTTTGTATTATGCAAATGAGCAAAGTGATGATGTCGTAAGAGGTTCCACTTGAACAGTAAAACACTGAATCAAGAATATCTCTAGAAATATTGGAGCAGTGTTCTTCAAACTTGGCACCACAAATGTACACCACAAAAGAAACAGAATGACTCCTTCTGTGTTGTTGCCATGGCAACACTTTTGGCTCCAGTCTCTTTCTGTGAAAAACCAAATATGCCAATTTGCAACCCTTCGAAAAGGGACAGAGGATCTTGCTCGGAACACACATGATTCCCATATTGTCTTAACTCTTCCCATTAGATTGTTGGGAGTGGATGATCCTTGTTTAAGATAAAATCTGGTAACGTTAGTTTTAATTAAAACAGGACCAGCAGCATAACTGTTGCCATGGCGATGGCACGACGGGTGTCATTTTGTTTCTTTTGTAATGTACATTTCTGGTGCCAAGTTTAAAGAACACTGCTTTAATATTTCTAGAGATATTCTTCATTGAGTTTTGAACTGTTTTAGTGGAACCACCTATGACGTCATCACTTTTAATACAAAAACGTGAATATCTCTAAAACGAAAAAAGATATTCCAAAAAGGAAAACGCTATTCTTCTTTATTGTGAAAAGCCTTTCAAATTAGCAGCAATTATTTTTCACTTCATAGGCACTTTAACCATTCCTTGGCTTATCGGAGGCAGTGTGTGCAACAAGCAAATCTGTTTGTGAATGGAATTGATTTTTATACCGTCGCCTTCATTGGTTTATAAAACGTAAATGGTTACAAATCTGGGGACATTGCAGTGTATCATAGGCATCTTTATCTTTGGGTAAAACTTCAAAGTTACTTAAAATTCCGGTCCGGTTCTAATTTTTACTTGCCTTTTTGTTGTCTTATTGGATCCGCTTTACTGACAGACACCATAGAGAATTTTGTTGAAAAGCGTACTGGTAGCAATGTTTATTAGTGGCGTAGTAAGATATGAGGCCACTACAAATCTCATGATATAGTTCTTGGGTCTCAGATCCCTCAATTAAAATCAATCAGACCCTAACTTCCCTAACTCTAAATCCGTTTTCTAATGATGTAGAACGATAAAAGAGGTATGGTGCATTCATTAGGCTAACGACGGTGTTGAAACAGGGAAACAGATAATTGGATACTTTATTCTCTTTGGATACGTCTCAGGTTCTTGGTTAAAGATGAGATTGTAACCGTAATGGTAAAATTGCACGAGAAAAAACGCTAATGTATACATGCCAGTATTACGTCACATATGTTTGTTTATGTTACAGGAGATGGTATACCTTGTCCCTATGGACAGAGGGGTACATCGTTAGCAGCATGTAATGGTGAGTGAGCTGCTAATGTTTTATTTCGTTAAAATAAGTCTCGGTTAAATGACTCGCTTGTGTTTCTACGAAATAACGTTCTAACAGCAGTTTATTCCGAAAACAGGAACAGCAACATTATTGCAATATATAAATATATTCAATAAGTTAAAGAAAGCTTCTCAAGAGTTTATTGAAAGTTTCCTTCTAAAGTAATCACCTGTTTAATACAATAGACTTTCGAATTATTCTGTTTTTCAATTAGTTGCACCACAGAAAATATCCAGCATCTACCTAGGCCGTCCTGAGATAAAAGTCAAAGACTCTCAAGAGGAAGCAGTCTCTCTGCTCTGTGTAGTGCCTATCGATAAGACAATAAGGCCATGGAAGAATGTTACATATCAAATTGAGTGGTATGCAGACGGCAAGAAAACAGCATTTACAGAAGAACCGTTCTGTAAGCCAGCAACAGGGCGAAGGGAGAACAATAAACCATACCCAAATGAAAAAGAAATTCGTTCACTTCTTAAAGGAAGTGGTTTCCATTATGAGCCTGGACAATGGGTAAGAATTTTAGGTAATTCAAAAGAGCAATGGACAATTTTAAAATTGAAATTACTTATGGCCTTTAAGTAGAAGTGCGGCTGAAATTGAATTCACAGTTACAGGTTTTACTCTTTAGGGCCAATACATTAGCAAGCGTTGAGTCAGGTAACTCTGTCTATCCGAACCGTATTTTAACGGCTTACACTGAAGGAGAAGCAACTACTGATCCTCAGCTTTCACCCTGGCTCTTAGGAATCTCTCGAGTATTAAGACGAAATCCGATAGAAAATCGAGCATTTCAGTTCGTAGTGGACAAAAATCTGGAACCAGAAAAATTTTAAGTATTTTACAGTTCTTTTAACATTTTGCAATGAGATGTAAATAATCTTGGTACAAAGTTTTTGTCCAGTTGGTACTCAAACTTCTATTGAATTCCGTCCTAAAGCTTTGATCAGCATAATGAGATCACCACGTCGCATAAAGTTCATCACGTTGTCGTTTCTGAAACGCACTGTCTCAGAATTTCAATGTCTTCACAACATGAGATTACCCCGTCAAAATTAAAATTTGCGTGACTGGATATTGCTTAACAAAAAAATTTAAACAATGCACAAAAATATTTGAGTGTTTCGAAGACAGAAGAATGATGTGGTTTTGCGTGTGCGGCTCTCAAACTTGTTTAATAAAATGGTGCGTCAAATGACGATTTAAACGGAATTTGGTAATTTGCATATTTCTTTGAAATAAAAGGATATTTTGCCAAAAAAAACTATCCAGTAGATTTTCCCATGCCCTAGCCTATCTACCATAAGAATATGAGCGAAATGGAATTTTCGACCCTCGCCGCGAAATTAAGAACTTGTCTGATTTTTACAGGCAGGCACTCTTAATAGGTTTCAATAATTGATGCAAAATACATGGTGTACAAGACTAACCAAGAAGCAGAAAAAGAAAAAGGAAAAAAAAATTAAACACACTAGCGCACTGTATTCGGGTAAAAGTGTTTCACTAGCTGACATTGTTCATCACATTCTTCTTGACTCCTTAAGACGAAATCCGATAGGAAATCGCGCAATTTCAGTTTTTTATGGACAAAAACCTTGTACCAGAATAACTTTAAGTATAGTACAATCCTTTTTCCATTTTTTAAAAGCTAAAGGTATAAACAGGAGTTGTCTGAAATAACATCAAAAACACTTTCTGATGGGAACTCGAGAAAGTAAATTTCAAAGTTCAGAGAAATTGTCAAAACATAGGTAAAATTTCATCATCAATTTCATTTCACCAGTACTTTCAAGTGTTTCATATATTAATTCAAAATTTGTTTTCGACATTTGGTGTTGTCAGGAATGATTTCTTTTGAGAAGATATTTAAAACAGTCGCATTGAAGTTTCCAATACAATGTAAATAATCTCGGTAAAAAGTTTTTGTCCACTTGTTACTCGAACTTTTGGTGGATTCCTTCTTAACACCTAAGCTAGTACATATCTGAACTGAAGGACTTTAATCTGCATTTGATAATGGCGACAAGATAACGCCGAAACGTCATGTTATAACATTTATTTTTCTCTTGAGGGACAAAAAAACTCGTCCTGAAAGCTCGGAGCCATGCTAGAATATTGCTATATCGAACGTGGCTTATTACCTGCCCGTTTTGTTGAACACGTCCATTTACACGAACAGGAAGCATTGTTTGAATGAAGTATACAGAGCACGTTCTTAGTAAATGATTCTTCGTAATATATCCTTGAATCTCCAAAACCCTAAGAGATTTGAGACTTGTCATACTGTCAGATGGCGATCGACATAAACAATGGCTTACCTCTCCAGAAACACTTTCTTGCTGTTCATGCATGCTCACATGCCAGTTCAGAATCTTTACAACGAACTTAAGTACCAATAGGTACTTTCACACCGTATCAAATTGGGGAAAGAGCACAACGTTTGCGAAAAAACGGCACTTTCTTGAAGAAATATAATATGGCGGACGGAACTCCAAAGAGCGTGATAAATGTATGTATGTATAAATTTGCATGCACAAATGTGACACCAAAACGGAGAAACGGAGCCCATTTTATAACTCATGCGCCATACTTCGCATGAGCAATAAGCTGCCTCGAAAAGTCGTACACATTTCGTGAAGACATGTCTATTAGGTTTTCAAATGCCATGGACACTGACTTCGAACTTTAAATAAACAACTTCAGTATCCGTTACAGTCCACGATAAGCTTCCTCGACGCTCGGAAGTCCGCGATATTGCGCAACACTCGAAAGAGAGCACATGGACGAACATGGACATGACGTCATTCGCCCCTGAAGAATTTTTTCTTTTTTGGGGGGAGGGGGGGGGGGGCAAATTGGTGTCCCCAGATTCATAGATCTCGAATTTTTCTGCATTACGCGATTAGAACTTCGTTCTGTCGAACGCAAAAATTGCCATTCTTGAAAATTTGAAATCTCTTAAGGGATTACTTCCTTTTCTGTTTAGCTGATGTTTTTTCTTTCCCTTCTTCTGATGTATTTTTACTGCAAGATGATAAAGCAACTTAACAGCAGGCTTCCGGTTACACGTCAGCGTCGTACAATTAAAACACAATATACTTTGTCCCTTTAAATGGAACTCATAATGAAGAAATGGGAGCACTGTTCTAATGCCAAGGAGTATTCTTAAATAAACTAGACGCTTTGCTGCGTGTACCTCGGCAGTCGTTATACTGAGAAGCACTAGCTATATTTCAATTGACCTAAATGTTCTGCATTTGAAGTCGTACGAAATTCAATCGAATCGATGTGCTCAAGCTATTCTGCTTTTGATTGCATTTCTTGGAATCGAGTAATAGCTTATTACTCGTTTGCAGGTCTTTAAGGCAAGAAATGAGTCAAGGTCTTTATATCAGCCTATAAACGTTTCAGTCTATTTTCCTTAGCCTTTGTCTTTGTTATTTGCGTTTCTCAAACAAACGAGACATTTTGAATTTCAGAGTTATGGTGGTGCGTGACATAGGCCTACGAACACGTTTGTCAAAAAACATATACTTATCTCGTGATTTTTAGCCCATTCAGAAGTTATAACATTAAGAAAAGTGCTTATGTAAATGCTTGTTTGTTCAGTACAGATAATCAGCCGCCTAGATAGCCAAAGTAAGTTCCAGATGTTTACACTATTTTCCGGCCGCAATGTTGGCGTACCACGGAGGTACACCAACATGGCGGCTCCATACTGGGCTCTGTAAATTTGTGCAAAATATTTCGACGAATATCTGAGCTTGGGAAAAAACACAGACTTTGAAATTAGAGAAGTGTCATCTATATTGACCTCCTATAACATCACAATTTCTTGATTTTATCCACTAAATGGTTTTCAAATAGTTTTTTATTGTGTCAGGATTGCGTGACAGTGCAAGCCAAGAATTGTTTTGCTAAGGTCAACATATCTTAGTTTCTTTCAGCTTAAATGTACAATAATTCGCTACATGGGTTTCACTCTTGTAAAGACACATGACTCTGTTACAAGAAAATAACGAGAGAACATCGTTTAGTTCGAGATTTTATCTTTATTATACTTTACGAAGTTTCTCAGAGCGTTTTACTTGGGTGTACTCGAACAGATACATTCGTAAACAAATTCCCTAATCTTTCTGCTCTTGTTGCTCAGAAGTTCTTGAGTTCGTGCTGGGATTCTACTTGGTTCACGATCACGTCTAAAACTACGATGACGCTTCTGAAGATGCTTTTTATCAAGCTGAAGTGTTGATAGCCCCGGTTGATGGCTCCTTTGGTATAACATGATTTTTGATAAATTCACTCAAAATGTTCGCACGTAAATTGATCTCTCGTAAGGCTTGCAGACCGACCCGTTGCGAAAACGCTTAAAAAGTCCTTAAGTGTGGGTCTGCCGCGAACGGTGCGTTCGTTTGTATGTGATTTCATCGCCCTAGAAATCAAGGAATCCGTTCTCACTTTTCACGACGGCAAGTTCTGTAAATTCCATGTGCTGTACGCATGCAGTGGTGACGCATGCGCGTTAGAGACCAGACGGCGATTTGTAACTGAACGAGGAAAAGCAAAACAAAATCAGAGGCTCCTTCGAGCTACCTCGTGGTATGTGGTAATTATTCTATGAAGTGCTGTCCTTTGCCTCTTTTGGAACTAAGAAGTGTTCCATTTGTAAGGTGTTTAGTTGAAAAGTGCATCGTGTTAATAAGCAGCCATTAGTGAGCATGTTTATAGAAATAAGGTCTTCATCGAATATAAATAACATTTTGACAGGAAACATAATCCTTTAGTGTCTTTTTCTCTGTCTGGATTATGAACATCAGCAGTGCAAATATTGTTTTGACAATTTGTGATAATTTCATTAGTTTCCTCATCAGCACTGGATGTGTTAGGGTTCTGAACAAACTCACCCTACTCTTCATGGGTTGCGAAGTTATGCCATCTACCCATGCATTTTGCTTTTTTATGCCTTCAGTTTTGAATAATTCACTAGTGTGTACAAGATATTTGGCTGCATCTAATACTTTCTTAGGTCTGACATTCTGAAACTAATAGTGATGCTTGTAACCAAGTCACCTTTTAAGTTTTATTGGAATGGCCCGTGATTCGCTTCTTGGCCTTGGGAGACAATGAACAGTTGAATTTACATCACTTGGCACATTGATAATGTTTCCATGAATAGACAATTGACCACCCCTAGGTAGCTCACGGATTTGCATAAAAGGTATACGAGGTGATATTAGTCACTCTTCTAGTAATGTGAAATTCAATACATTAGGCTTATAAGGCAAACCCATCTTACTGGCTTTAGAACAGCTGGGTAACCTGCCTTGTTTTAGACCTTTTTCATTGCAAGTTAGGCTTTTTTAGACTTTTTTTAGACTTTTTTTTTATTGCAAGTCATGCAGATCCATTCAGTGTCATTGACACTTTTAAAACCAGTAAGACAGGACTCAACAATGTCTAATGAACGTGCCCTATATTTGTTTGGATCACATTTCATTAAAGAGCACTTGAACCACAATTGGTCACAACAAGTGCATACATATTCTGGGCCACATGCAATGTTTTTGTAAAACAAATTTATCATAGAAATTGCATCGTACTTGTTTTCTTGTGGCTGCAAGTCACAACTGCTACATGTTAGTTGCGATACACTTGCCAGAGCCTCAGTCTCTTGTCTTTTTCTCACCGACTGTTTGACTTATGTGCTGCGGGTTCTCTGCTTTTCGTTTTCTGAAGGAGCACTGCTCAATTTCTCTGACATGTTCTGGGTTCAATTTTGTTCTTTTAGCAGCCTGGTGTTTCTTGTTCCTAGATGTTTTGCTATTAATGTTGCAGCCTTGTACTCGCTTTTGATTCGCATTTGTCCTAAAGTTATCATCAGCTCTTCTGTCTTTCATGTATTCTCTCATGTATTTTCTTCTGTAAGCTTTACGTTTTTCACTGTTATCAACTGGTTTGTTTTCATCTGCATTTTTTGTTTGTTTGCTGTTGTCTTATCTCCATTGTTCTGTTTTCTACTACGGAAACATAATGAAATTCATCTATGTGCCCAATGTAAATGTTTAGGGCATTTGTAACATTCACTGGTTCAAAAACAGTAACTGGAGAAAAAGTGGGATTTGATTCAGCAATATGAATTGATAAATTAAGACAATTGGCAACAGCTTGAATTATGATTGCATCAGCCCATGTTCCTTGACATGACATTCTTTCCAAATAACCTTGCCACTGAGAATGCTCAGTTTTACTCTCTATAAATTATTCAGGATGATTCACGAAATACTGAATGCCAACACTGTGCACATAGAAATGACTATTAGGATTTCCATTGAGTTGATGTGATACCGCTCTAAAAAAGCAATCACCACCTCTTCCAACATCAAGTGCAGTTCTGCGTAACTGAGACAATCTGAGTTCTAATAAACAAACAGAATTTGTGGGTGGTATAAAAGGTACTGATTTGCAATACTCATTTCCAGGACCAGGATTTGACTCCACATCTCTACTCAATGATACGATTCTGCTCAAAAACTGATACCTTTTCATTTGGAGCTGCCTTAATTTTCTGAAAATATTGCCTTCAGCTATCATACAAGACAAAGGCAAGTTTTTATGCTCTGGAGTCCTTGTTAGAAAAATACACAAGCTTAAACTTCGTCTAATGAAATACTTTTTGCCATCAGAGAGTCTGGTAGCCATTTTGTAAGAAATTCGGGAGGGTTCTCTTTCACGTGTCATTCTAAACTGAGGATGGGAGACAATGGTACTGTAGCTCTAGAATTCCTTACATTCACATTTTTATCTACATTTCTGTACTGGCAATTACTTGACGACTAAACTGGTATTTTATTTTCATTTTCAAACTGCTCGGGTATTGTAGGATTGCCTTTGATAATTATTTGCTCCTGACCTTAGTGTACATGTATTTTAGGTGACATTAGGTAACGGATCATCCGTTTGGCATTTGTTTGTTGTTTGATATTTTGTGCTTGTTATGGTATTTGTTATTTGGCGCATAATTTATTGTATTTAGCATTTGTTTGGCAGCTGTGTTCAATCTCTATAGCTTATCACAGTTGTGGCATTTAAGTCCCAGCGAGAGGGGAACTTGACGAAAGCTTCATCGATGTGCTTTTTCATGTGACATTTTCCGAACAGCTCCCTAGCGAATTGCGAAATATGTATTAAAAGCGCATTCAATTTTAAATCACACGTCCTGCGAGTATTTTTAGAAAATTCAAAATGCAATACAGTAGAAGGAGGGCAGATTACCTTTCTCCCCAGACCATAAAACATTCAATCCGAATAGTTCGTTTTGTGCATCCTGTTCCTCGTCGTCCAAATGTATCTTGCAGACATTGTAACTTTTAAGACTTTAAAACCCATTTCTTTCCACTCGAGCTTTCTTGAGCACATTTCCTGTTCGTTTGTGAGGTCTTCAAAAGTGTGTTTTGATCAAAGATGGAGCGAAAGGAAGGAAAACTCGCCTTGGCAATTTTTTCGTCGGGCTCGACACAACAGACGCCATTTTGTGAACGTGTACTGTCACCTTTGTCCCACCCCCTCCCTCCACATATATGAACATAAAAAAATGATACGACTTTGTGGACAAAATCAAACCTAGTATGGGGGACAGGGGGAAACGTGTTTAATTCATGTATAGTACGGACTTAATGCATAAATTAATTGTCTAACGGGAATGGAGTGACCAATCCAACCATCACTATACCTCATGGTATGAAGTACATACCATGAGGTAAAAAGGAGCCGAAATTTAAACCCAGGCCTTACTGCCTGGGCAATAAAAAATACTAACCTTGGTGAGCTTCGTGAATCTAACCCAAGGTTCTAGATGTCTTATTTGTACCATCACATGATTTTTTTGCCAACGTGCTGCTTAGGTTGTCAGATGACTAATTTCTTAGCAAGTGCGTTTACTTCTGTTTATAGACCAACCCACGATCACTGTACAACCACAAGTTCACGAAAAAACTGAGGGAGACACCGTTACTTTATCTTGTAAGGCTGATGGTAATCCAGTACCGACAATATCATGGACTGTAAATGGCTCCCCAATAGATGTAAGAGGCAATTCCAGGATCAGTTTTTTAGAAAACAAACAGCAGTTGACAATAAGGAATGTGGAAAGGACAGACAGCGGAGTCTACAGATGTGTGGCGAGCAACAAATTTGGAAATGCTACATCCGATGCTGCGTCACTGGATATTCAATGTAATGACATATCTGATGTTGATTCAGTTACCAAATGTGGCGAAAGCTCTAACTCTCCTTACAGTACAAAGTATTTTATGGTGCATTTTACTCACCGTATTTGTTTAGTTGGCTGTGAGCATGTAGTTCAATTAATATCGCTGGCATCGAATTGCTATGTCATATCATTACGGACAATTGGATTACTACGCTAAGAAGTGGCGTCACTTCAACATATAAGATAGCGTGATGATAGCATTACTACTAACTATAGAGGCCGTGAGAAAGTAAAAGCTAATTTTCCCATCTAATTTTTTGACTCCAGTGGACAGCACAAACCAATAATGATTAATCATTACATGTATATTCTTACGTTTTTATCCACTAGTTGAAAAAAAATCTAAGCTTTTACGTTCGGATTACAAAAAGAAATGTTCGAGAGTCGTTTTAAATCGAATGATGGCTTCAAGCATTAGAACTAGTTAGCGACCAGTCCTGAACTCAATAACGGTGGACCAAATAAGACATTGCTAACCTGGCACCTTTCTTTTAAACAGAAAAAAAACAACAACAACAACAACAACAGGAAACATTAACAGCAACTATCTTCCATCAATATGTTTTTTTTTTTTTTTAACCTTTTCTTTTTCTTTTTATCTTATTTTATTTTATTTCTTTTTGTTTTTGTTTTTGTTTTTGTTTTTGTTTTTGTTTTTGTTTTTGTTTTTTTTTTGTTCTGTTAGTTGCACCTGAGATCTCCAAACATCCAAAGGATACTCAGGCAGTGGAAGGACAAGATGTTGTTTTGCATTGTTTGGTAGAGGGAAACCCAAAGCCGAGTGTTAGATGGACAAAAAATGAAGAAGAATTGAATTTAGCAGCAAATCCACGACTAAGCTCAGCTATAATAAACGACACACATAATTTTACAATAACTGATGTTCATCTACCAGACGCTGGTCAATATAGATGTCTAGCTAATAACAGTGTCGGTCAAACTACTTCATCCGCCGCGACGCTTACAGTGGCAGACTATTGTAAGTATTCAACCCAATTCACCAATCAATCAAAAACCGCGGCAATGGATTTTCGTCTTTTTCGACTTCAGTAGGAAAGAAAATTTGTTAATTTCCTAATACAAGCAAGTTGCACTTTGGTGCAGAAGTCCGGGTTTTGCTTGGCTGAAATTACCAGCTTATGCTTTCGGAGTTAAGGGTACAGCACGTTACAGAACTTTACGACTCGAGATGTACCTTAACGAATTCTAATTCACAAGCCGGATTTTTGGTGCATAGAACCGAGTCTTAAGCAAAAACACGGCGACCCAGATTTTTAATACAAAAATCAGGACCGTGCCTTAATTTATCTAAGCTCACAACCCATATTAGCAGTTTAACATATGAGCTGTGTCCTACAGAAACTCGTAACTTGGGTGTTTCAGTGTAAGCTGAAAACTGAGTTGCTCCTCATTTGAATTCGCGACATGCATTTCCACTGTTCAAGAGGTACTTTGTCGAAATGCACAAGACGGATTTTTCAACGTGGAAGACCAAAGTTTCAGCTATAAGAACTTGCCAACCAGAATTTTTACTAAAAATTCACATTTGCAAGTATTTCACTGAAATTCACAACTCGTGTTTTTTTTCTCGTTTGTGTAAAAAATCGGAGTTGCGTTATTCGAAGCAAAGCACAATACAATTTTGTTGCAAAATTATAGTTGCGTTGCTTTGTATTTGTTCCAAAGATGCACTACTTGGATTTTGGGATGAACTTCAAATCCTTGAGCCGCTTTATCGAAATTTACAAGTCGGATTTTCAGGGCAGAAATCCGAGTTGTGAGTTTATTGCAGCAATGTGAAACCCATGTCATTTTTTACTTGAAACATTAGATTTGTGCTTTATTGAAATTCTCAAATATAATTGTAATTTAAAATTGCTAGTTTAAGGTTTTGTGAGTTGTTTCTCCAACCAGGCCCACGATTCGGCTGGAATGCTTCGTTTTTGATAAGATGGTAAGGAAAGGTATCTGGTAGTTTTTAATTGTTATTATTATACAAGACATACATTTGCATGGTAGATCTGTATTTATGATATACAATAATTTATCAAATTATAAATATATAAAAATAAATAACTAAATTTATAAATTTTATATTAATAATTTATAAGTAACTTGAAATTTGCAACGTATTGGACTAATTTATTTAATTCCATAATCTCTGTATCTTAGGCTGCTGATACATATTTTATTTATCATCATCATCATCATCATCATTATTATTGTTTTGTTTTTTCCTTTTTTTGAGAGAAGCCAGATTATACCAGAAAAAGAGACATGGATGACCGCTTATAATCATCTGCATTATCTTTAAGGATTCGTCAAGGGTAAGGATGTCGTTTAGTCAATGTTTTACAGCTCTGCCAATGCTCGTGTAACCAAAATCCTCCTAAGGTACTCATAACGCGCGGAGAATTTTTGACGAATTAACTTTGAGGTGTTCGAAAATATGGCAAAACAGTGTCTTGAGTGTTAAAGATATCTTGTCAATCGAAACTTAAACTCGGAGAGAACTCTGAGAATCTGTAATCAAAGTACGGACGTAGCCGTCTGTTCACATTTCCCTTGTACAGTCTGTTCACATTTCCCTTATACAGAAGGATCTGTATTCAGACTTGAAGTTTTGTAATTTTCAGCCTAGCGATTTTAAAACACGTTTGCATGAGAAAATCACCCTTCTCCAGTCCTCTTAAGCTGTAAAATACCTTCACTCTCAGTGCTTGCTTTAACAGAGAATCATCATTCCATAACTACGCTGAGCAGCTACTTCTAACGGCCATTCTGCGCTGTAGCCATAATTTGTAATCGATCCTTGGGCATCACCAACAGCGAAAACACGCTGATAAACGGTTTTCCTTTTTTCCTTAGCATTAAAAAAACGCGTAAGCAACAACAAGAACAACAATCTTTATTCACACTATTCAGGTACAAAAGAAAGGTATGACAAGAAAAAAAGAAACTATAGAAAACGTGACGATAGAGATTATATAATTATATGTTCGATTTGAGTCAGTGTGCAACAGTCAAAGTAGCAAAGCTTTCGAGTTGGCTGCTGCTTATTTACAAATAAAGAAAGGAAGGAACCAAGGAAACAAATAATAATTAAGACTAAACTAATTCACAAAGCAAGAAATGAAAACGGGAAGAAAATATCACATTAAAGATTACTTTCAGGAAAGTAACAAAACGATATTAGATAACAAAGTGACCACGCTACCTCAATATTTGTGTGATTACAGGCAGAAGCTGAACGGACGCGCAAAGGAAGTACCTGCCTCCCTCCTGAAAGTGGTCGTAAATGGGCTCAGTCTATAACATATTCATTTCGAGTTTAGGCTGCACGGATGAAGGGTGTAGGTCCAGCAAGCAATCTTGAAATTGCAACAACTGAAGGTTAGGATATAGCTCCTTGTCAGTTGTACTTAATAATGTACACTATTATTTTGAAATTTAGTGAAACATCTAAATAACAGTAAGCTGAAGGTGTACTGTTCAAACGAAGTGAGATTAGGCCCTAGTATGGCATCAATGCCTAGTTAACTAATTAACGTCAGGTTTTCATGCGTCTGTCCTGTTATTGATCATGAATTTCGTCATAACATTGTCAACGTAGCTGTGGATCCGCAGAAATTGTCAATAACAGGACAGACGCATGAAAAACTGACGTCAATTTGTTTTGTACAGTAACAAATTGTCAAATTGTCCGCTCTCGCTCGTTAATACATCGCATAAATTATAAATTCATATGTCTGCCCGCTTATTGACGATGAAAATAAGCTAATGAGTACGCGAGAATTTCTACAGTTACATACTGGTGATCATTATTTTGTAAACCAAATGGTGGCGATCAGCGAGCTCGCTTATTAGTTACGAGCCCCTAGAATTAAAATTAATGGAGCAAGTTGTACTGCTTCTAGTCACCTGCTAGGACAAAAAAATGACCAAAACGTTTTCAACATTGATTGGGCGTTTGTTTGATACCGTTATTGTAGGAAGCATTGGCAACATAATCCCTTGAAGTATGACAATTATAAAATGCTGGGTACTATTGTAGGCTACCTCATGTGAAAACACCTTAATACACTCTTTTACAGCTTTTATCGAATGATCGTCACACCCTTAACAGATGGGCAGAACCCAGGAAAATCATCAGACGAGTAATACGTTAAAGTCATGCGAAATTACGATAACCAAGTAAAAGGAGAACCTTATATTACGGCTGAGTTGGCCAACGATCAGTCAAGGGCATCATTTCCTGTTGGTGACGGGAAGTATTATTCTAGAGATGGTGTTACTGGAGCTAAGAGAAAGCGCAGAGAAACATGAGAGTCAGTTCACAACTAATGGTGTTCAATTCACACATTGACGCAAGCAGCGCTGTCTGGACTCTTATCGACAACGACAAATTAGGCAATCAGATTGCGAGATTAGCAGCAATTGTGGTAGGAATTAGTTTTTTTTTCTGAAAAGTAGTCCACATTTTCACAAGATCAAGCGCAAAGTTTCGCTTTGTTCGACTGAAGGACAGTTTCTTCAAGCCTTATAATCAATTATGTAATAAAATTTGAGGCTGTTTTAGACAGATTATGCTTTTCTTACGATAGCGATATCAGAAAAATAATCACTTATCTCACAAAGCGTAGGCATTTTTCGCATAGTACAAAGAAATACGTCCACAATAGCTAGGGTGGTAACATTGCAGCTGAACATGGACTGGTAAAGGGTTCTTGGATCACAGAGGACACTCCTGCCAAAAATATTATTGATTACTCCCCCAACCAGATCTTGATGTTGATGTTTGTCTGCCTGCTGGGAAAATTTGCATGTATTCAAGAACTTTTTTTTTTGTACGAGCTTACAGACCTTTCTCGTTGCATTTCACCTAAGGCTATAGGTAAGGTTTCTTATGATATGTACAGCACTTCGTTTCCAACGTGGAACCGCTTGTCTCTACATCAAAATAAGTACCATCTTTTTAACAAGATGTTGGATTTTTGGTTCGCAAAATATCGCAAAATATCACAGAGATGCAATGAAGAGGAAGAAATGACTAATATTATATTTTCAACTTCAAAGAAAAATTAGTTATGTTTAAAGCCAGTCATTGATATGATGCTAAATACCCTACATTCAGCATAATTTACAGGAAAATATCAGTTATTATTTGGGTCACGATGACTTCCCAAGTTCCCGAGAAACATCCGATATCCTATGCCCAAATTTTGGAAGTCAAATCCTGTCAAGATATTTTGAAATTACGGTATCCCGCACCATAGTTTGGTCAAATTCCAGATCCCGATAATACCTTCCAGACCCAGCTAAGTGTAACAAAGTCAATTATCACTACTGACCAGGTGAAGGTAAGGTAAACTCTGCATACGAGCCACGTTGCCCATCAGGCCGGAGCTTATCCGGGTTCCTTTAGCATGAAGCGACTAGGAGTACTTCTACTCCCCCCTGGATGGAATGCTAGTCCATAGCGTGGTTACCCTCAGCATTAAGTTAGCCAGTACCCATTTATACACCTGGGTGGAGAGAGGCACTGTGAGAGTAAAGTGTCTTGCCCAAGAACAAAACACAATGTCCCTGGCCAGGGATCGAACCTGGGCTGCTTGATCTGAAGATCATCTAGTATACCTGGAACAATGCTTCCATGTTATGAATCATTGAATATTTAAATGAAAGTGATCAATGCTGAGCCTTATGTGTTTTAAACACCAGAGACATGACCCAAATACCTACTTTGGTACACATAACGAAAATAGCTATATTTGTTCTGAGCATTAATTATTTCCAGGAGCCATAATCGGGGACGGAGACCGTAAGCGCGCCATTTCAAGTATTGGGGTTGTCCCCATGATATGGGACAATAATTCTATTTTTAGAACAAATTGCGCCATCACCTGCGGCACACGCGCGTACATGCTGCGAGGATTTTTGCGGATGTCGCGCGGGGGAAATGGCTTCCGAAATTCCCGAAATGTCTCATGTTTTTGGCCCACAACGCAACGCGTTTACGTCTATTGGAATTTTTCTTAAAGGGCATGTAAACCCAAAAAATGCTATTTTGGGGACCACATAGTCGTTTAGTACATACATGACATCTGTCAAATCTGTAGATCTTTTGTTCACTTAAGCCCGTTTTTACGTTGAAAAATCGCTTCAAAGTTCTAAACATCCGCCATCTTGAATTGCGCAATCTAGCGAATGACGTCACGGGTGGACCTTTAATTACGGGAAATCAAAGGTCTTTCTTGAACACGTTGTGAAATAAGCACATGTTTACATAGTTTCTTTTGGAAAAACACCACATCTTCATTATGGTAAAACGCTGTGTCGTTCAGTTTTGCAGTAATTCGAACAAAACAGGCCATACTATGCATAAGTTTCCATAAGACGCTAATTTGAGGCGGCAGTGGGTAAAATTTGTTCAAGGCGGAAATCGAGCCTAGTGAAAAGGGCCGATTTCGTAGAGCCGACGGAGCATTCGGTTATTTGCAACATTCATTTTTCTCCGGATTGTTACGAAAAAAGTTTCATGGTAGAAATGGGGCTGAGAAAGCAAAGTCCTTTACTTTCTGGTGCTGTACCGACGATAGAGTCTCCAGCAGCAACAAATTCTAGCGACAAACGAAAGCGGCCTATCCAAAATGAAGGCAGCAAAAACCGGAAATGGCTGACAGTGCCGATAAAAGGCCTAGAAGAAGTAGAGCTCTTCAAAAGCTTGAGGTTAATAGAGTAAACCACTTTATCTGCTATTCTTCGCAACACAGGTAATCTCTGCTTCCTTGGAGAAACCCTGCAAAGAAACATCAGTAGAACAATATGTGTCACGCTTGCACATCATTGAGTAACCAGAAAGGTAATTACGGGAAACCACGTTTGTGCCTTTGTATATGTTGAGCCCATTGCTGCCAGTGCTGTAACATATTTTCAATAATTATGATGTAAATTAGCAATCACCTTCTTATCCCTCACTGGGTTGGTGGCTTCAACCCAGTATACGGGGTGCCAAAATCGGCTGGAAAGGTGCTTCGGATCTTGTTTACAGCACAAGATGGCAGCGCAACTCGGACATGTTTACCAAGATAACCCCAGCACCAACGAACAAGCTGCCGATAGGCAATGTATCGAAATCTTCTACACGAAAAATACAGAGAAATAACTATCTACACTAGTGTTGTACTAAAATAAAACCAGTTACGGCAGAGGTAAATCTGACAATTGAACCGCGATGGTTAAAATAAAAGTAAACGTACTCGTTTCCTGTGTGATTATCTGTGCCGTGCTGCTGCCTGAATGCGTAATAAGCAGTTTCAAGCACCCAAACATCAAGACAGGTTGACTGAAATCCTGGATGCTAGGTAATGCATTTCATTTGTATTTCTGGCCTCTGATTTTCTACTTTTTGCCAGAGTTGTCCGATTTCAGCGCAGCAAACACTTTCGTGAGCAGTCGGCATTGGCTGACATACTTGACACTCGCACCTTTTAATGCACCCAAGAAAGGTCGGGAAAAAAGACAACAACAAAATTTGGTTAGCTTCTATTTGCGTGCTAATCTGACTATGCGCCAGCTTCAATTGATGTTCATCTGCTAAAAATGTAATTTAATTGCGAAATGATTAAATACCAGTCTGTGTTTCCAAGACGGTCTGAGTTGTTGTCATCTGGTTCTGGGCTGGCTTCTTGTTGATCGTTTTGTCGGACCCTTCGTGGCTCAAATTGATACGGACGAGGCCCAGATTGTTCCACAGCTGCAACTGAATTTTCTACATCACTATCATACAAATTCACCAAATTTGAATCGCTGTCATCCGATAAAAGATCCTCCGAGCTACTCCCACTTTCCCGATCCGCCATAGAATTCTCATATGGGAATCCCTATTGCGCAATGTTTGTGTTCCACCGCTTACGTCACGGCAGATGGCCATTGTTTTCACCGGAAGTAGATTTTTTCTCGCAAAAGCTGTTTTTCTCCTTAACGAAATCCAAACGAGCAAAATAAATGCCAAATTCGTTTTCTACGTTGCTGTTTGCGTCGAATAAGAAAAACTGGTATTTTTGGGTTTACATGCCCTTTAAGTATTTTCGTCGTAAGCTGCTCCAGTTTGAGTGAAGTAAGACAGTGTCGAATTTAGGTATGTTCCGCTGTAAGCTTATATATATCGCTGACCAAGTTGTGTTCCGACGGATGCTTCTTTTACATGAGCTGTACATTACTCCACTTTAAATTTCACATATGTTGAAGATTAACAGCTTTTCCATTACTCAGCAAAAAAACTAGCTGGATATATTTAGATATAGCAGAGCTTCAGGACTTCATAGTTTCCTAGCTGCTCTTGCCACACGCTTGCGAGGAATTTGTCAGTCTATCGCGACCGAAAAGTAAAACAAAATAATTGCTAGTTTGAGTTTCGCTTGAATTGTAAGCAACGTTCAGTTTGATGTTTCATCAAAGCTTAATAACTTTACGTCCGTAGATACTGCTCAGTTTTGTTCGTTTAAAAATCCAGTAAATTCTCTGTTGTCGATGAATGAGAGCGTTCGCCGATGCGTGTTTTGTACGGTCAGTAAACATGACAAATTGTACTTCCGCCGCACTTTCGTGTGAAAGCGTACATCGAACTCAAACAATAGCTCTATAGTTTTCAAATATGTTTAAGATTGATAAATGTTTGAGAACATAGTAAAAGCTAAGCTGAAAATATGTGAATAAAGCGGAAATAATCAGCAAAGTTACGATGACGCTTTCTGTAATCAACTTGGAATAACGATTTCGATTTTGTTGATCGAGTTATCATAACTCCTTATCTATTTTCATTTTCGCAGTGTAAAACTTCACTATGCTTATGTTGAAGAAAGACACATGATGTTAGTAGCCTTTTTTGCGTTCGTGAAATTTGTTGCAGCATCTCAGCACAAAAGATAACGAAAGAAATCTTTGTCAAGATTTGTTGACATTGAAAACACCGACTCGGACTTGAAAGTGCACGAGCTGCACTATGCAAATGAGCTAACTGTACGCGTCAGACTTTCCTTTCAAAAACGTTTGCAAACTCACCAAACAAGCAGAAACAATAAGAAACCATCAAAACAGGTTTTGGTTATGATTAACCATTGTCTGAGAAACTCACAAATTAACTCGACACCAGAGTAGAGAGTTTTCTTGCTATATATATTCTTAAGCATACGCGTAAGCTTACAACTAGCGTGAGCAGATCTTATTATTCATTCCCAGCGCGAGATTGAAGTCTTGTTTTCGACCCTGAAAAACCCACCTTTTCCGTTAGCTCAGAGCATAAAACTACATATAAGCGCCCTGGTTCGTATTCCCTGCCTTATTCCCTGCCATCGCTGTGAAAAATACGCAAGCGAATCTCTCAACTGTCACCATTTGATCACGTAACGCGACAACATCCACGCGAGAGCCCCTGACATGTCGTGAATCCGCGCGGATATATGACGTCAGGATGGCGCAATTTGTTCTAAAAATAGAAAAATTGTCCCATATCATAGGTGCGCGCGAATCCCGAGACTTACGATCTCCGTCCCCGATTATGGCTCCTGTTATTTCTTATAATGTATGAATGAAAAAAAGTTTTAAAAAAATGCAAAATTGCTATTAGAGGAATCCAGAGGAATGAGAGTGGTTCAAACCAAAGATCCTCAGACAGTGGAAAGGGAATGAATATTTTCTGGAAAATACAATTTGAATTACAGGTATATTAGGCAACAGCCTATGAATATGAAACAGCTCTTACAAAATCATTTGCTTTCAGCATTTTCCATTTGATCAAGAGTTGTAACATACAGATACTTGACAAAGAAATTAAAAGTCCTTAAATGAGGCAGAGGAATATTTTCAGTTGGATCGATGTGGAAGCTTATTTAAGGGAGAAGTTCTTGAAACAGCCTGTGGGAAATTCAAGTACTTATGACCTCAATTCAGAATATGAAACGTCAGGAGAATTCAATGTCATGATTGTTCAAACACTTGAAACCTGAACCAAAAGGGCAATGTAAAAATCTTTCCTTCAAGTAATCTTAGAAAGCAAAAATCCACAGCACTCCCTGAAACATAAATATTAGTATCCATACAAAATTAATGACTAATATAACTTTCAATTAAACAGACCAAAGGATACATCAGAGGCTTCAGCCATGAAACTTTTGTTGTTATTACTATAAACATCAAGATCCAGTAGTTTAGATGATGGCAAAACGATTTTTTTTTGGCAACAAAGAATCAAACTACCATAAGGCAACTTCTCCACAAGTCAGCTGCCAATCTTCCAGCCGTGTGATTATGCTAGAACTATCGATCTTGAATTATGTATTTGGATGGAGAATGCTCCAATAAATATTGATTAATATGCACTGAAAGATAATTGTGAAAGACAATAGAGTGTTTACATTAGTAATAGATGTACAACAGTAGCAATGAAATAATCAAAGAATGAGTGGGTTCGAATCCCGTTCAGAGCCTGAAATTTTTTCAGGTCATTTTTCCAGTAGTGTTATGGCTGCATTCGCATCACTCATTCTTTCATTGTTTACAATAGTGTTTACAGCGTGTTTGTATAAATTAATTGGCCACAAATAGCCTTGCATTTGCACAATAACAGCAACTATTATTGTACTACAGAGCCAGCAAGAAATATTTATGGGAAATAAATTGTTATTTTCATGAAACGTACCAGCCTCTTCAAAGAAAACCGACACACGCACTGGTGGACACTCACGAAAAATATGTTTCAAGAAACTAACCTCTGACATATCTCGCGTTAAAAATAACTTTAATGAATTCGTTTTAGACTTAAGCATAATTTAACATAAACGTAAATGAATATATGAAATATTACGAAGATTATAAGTTTAACTTACAGTCGTAAGTTAAACTGGATAGCTTATAAAAGATCACCAATTTGTTTTTACCACTTGGCGATTTCGAATTTTATGAGATGTATTGAACTGAGAAAGACATTGGCGAACTAAACCAATCCGTTTGGCGACTGGAATTTCGCCAAAAAACTCCAC
The DNA here is from genome assembly GCF_964199315.1 of Orbicella franksi. Taxonomy (NCBI): domain Eukaryota; kingdom Metazoa; phylum Cnidaria; class Anthozoa; order Scleractinia; family Merulinidae; genus Orbicella; species Orbicella franksi. Next base: position 15,778,453 of record NC_138158.1, read on the forward strand.
CGGAACGAAGGTGAAACGGCACAACTCCACTGCGAGTCAATGAGAAGATTGCCGTCTCACAACAAAGAAAACCTCATCGCGACGACGAGTTATGTATTGCTAATCAACTTACGGCTTTGGAAAAAGATCTCCTGTACTTTACAGCACAACACATGACCTAAAGCGCCTTATTTTACCGACAACCTTTCGAGAAATAGTCGACTCTCCAAGATGAACGCCATGAACGCCACTGACAACTAACAGGTCACCTGACAAACGACAGTTGACAATATAGTTCATTCGCAATGCACTATGGGAGGGCCTTCCAGCCCCCGCTGTCGAAAAATGTTCGGAAATCTTTGGAAAATGTGTGGAAACGTTCGTCTGGACTTCGGACAAATTTTGGACTATCTTCGGAAATCTTCGGAAAGTGGTCGGAAATCTTCGGAAAATCGCCACAAGAGTCGTTATGTATTGTGAATATTTTATATTATAAAGAGAAAATTGCATGGTGGCTAGGAGATTCGAACTTTATCTTCTCGTGTCAACACTCGAAGATAAATTTCGTATCTCCGCGCGACCATGTAATATCCTCCATATGTGTCGATTCTTTGACTTATAATATTTCAATGCAGAGGGCATATCAAACTTCCAAGTAAAGTCTGTATATTAATCTTCATTTTGACGAAAAATCGAGAAATTTCTTTCATTGACATTTCTGCTCATCAAACGTCTGGTTTAGAACGATGCTGTCGCAAACGAGGAAGCTGACAACCTCGTTCCCAGGGCCTTGTTCATTGCTTGAGGGCGCGGCGCCGAGCAAGGGAAAAGGCCCTGGGAACGAGGTTGGGAAGTTTAATAAATTGTCCTCAAGGAGTCAGGAACTTGTTCGAAAGGCCCACAGACAAACACAAGTGAATGGTGAGCAAACAAATAAGGGGTGCTCGAAAAAAGGTACCTGCGATCCAGTATGCGTTCCCTGTTTCCTCTTCCATTTGCCCCTTCGACTTAATCACTTTTTTTTTTATTTTGCAGTCCGTATTACATTTTGACAACGTTAGGTGGCTCATTTTGTGTTCCGTTTTGTTTCATTTCCTCAGAAACGGTTCAGGGGGGAACTATTTACATAGTGATTTGTAATATCCAATCAGAGTAAAGTTCGTAATTGTTAATGTAAATACGGTGGAAATTCGGTCATCGCCACAAAATGTGGCGTTACGAACATTTCAATTGCTGCTGTATTCGAAAATGGGGAATTACGACTGAAACTCTCGTTTCTCGTTATTAAAATACACAAGAAAACTACACAATGGACTTCTATTCGGATAGTAATAGTGAAAAGGAAGTTTACTTTGGAGGTAGAGAGACCGCCAGACCACGCGATTTGTCCACTAAATATAAAGCGATGTTTTAAGCCGATGAAAGCAGTTCGTTTTGTTTAGTTCAACGAAGAAATGGTACTGTTTTCCGTTTCAGAGTGATTTATTGACATAGTGAGTATGAATGTTATAAGCTAATAACGCTTGTAATTCACAAGGTAAACATGTTCAACAAAAGTAACTTGTTGTTTCGTTTCCTCAGAGACGAAACGGTATTGTTTTCAGTTCGGGGTGAACTATTTATATAGTGGGGGTACTATCCAATCAGAGTAAAGTTCGCAATTGTTAATGTAAATAGGGCGGCAAAATTTCAGCCAAAACTCGGTACATCGCAACAAAATGTGTCATTTGCAACATTGCAGTGAAACGCTCGTTTCTCGGTATTATCTTACACAAGAAAACTGCGAACTGGACTTGATAGTGATAGTGAAAACGAAATATATTTTCGATGTAGAGACACCGCCACACCACGCGTTTTGTCCACCAATGCGATATTTTAAGCCGATGGAAGCAGTTAGCTTTGTTTAGATCAGCAAAGAAATGGTACTGTTTTCCGTTTCAGAGGGATTT
>NC_138158.1:15783080-15870580 GCF_964199315.1 Orbicella franksi
AATAGCCATTTTTTTTCATCGTGAATCCTGATTTCCATAGTTGCTGTGAACCATGATTTTCCAAAACGTTCTCTTTTATTTTCCGTGAAGCGTGAAATGCCAATGTTATATTTTTCGTGAATTGTGAAAGGGCTGCTTTATTTTCCGTGAAACGTGATCTATACCCCCCCCCCCGCCCCCCCTTTACCACCCTCACATGAGGCGTCCTTTTTGAAAAGAAAAATATTCGGCGTCACTGACAACGAAACGTAGAGCGCCGCATCCATTCGAATCAAGGACTGCCCGGCACAGAAATAGAACAATTATGCGTCAAATTCTTTTGCCTCTTAGCTTTATTTAGCCTCACACACAATACTTTGAATTTCTGAAAAATTTGGCGGGGCTGTGCGGCCCGCTCAAAGCACTTACCTTATTTAAGACCAAAGTCTGCGATTTTTCTAACCTATTTATGGCCTGACCCTTAGATTAATACCCTGTTTCAGACCTGCCGTAGTTCTCTAGTTAAGAATGATGTTAAAGGTATTGAATGGCTTTAGTTGCTGGTCTTATCGATAATGATGAAACAAGTAGCTTCTTCTTAAAAAAAAACATACCTAATTCAAGACTAGAGTGCAAAAACCATACCCAGTTTGGGACCAAAATGACCAAAATCGATACTCTTCTTCTGACTAAAATGTCTTAAAAAACATGTCCTTCTGACGCTGGACATACCTATATAGCCGATATAAGGGAGCACCCCCTCCCCTTCCCCTAGGGCAGAGTCAAAGTGAAGTATCACAAGTAAATACATTTCGAAGCACGTTGTCCGTAATAACCGATGCATTTTTTGTCAACTTAAATTGATAAGCCCCTGCTCTCTTACAATAGGTTAAGTACTGAACCTCACCTGGACGAAATACTCCAGGCTCTGGCAACTGAGCAGATCAGTGCGGTGCAAAGCGGCGCAATAACACATATCCCCCTCACCCCAGTACTACCCCACCTTCTTTTATCGTCGTTCTTGATCCGCAGAACTATACATGCCGAGACTATTATAGCTTTTTGATAAAGTTTAAGTATGAAAAGCCAAAGAAATGGGCCAAGATAGCGCAAGAATTTGATTTGGAAGATAACTGTATTTCAGAAGCCTTTACGTTGCCCATAAGAGTTTCTAGCGAACCCTACTTAAGATCTTTTCAATATAAAGTACTGAACTCCATTCGTTTTACCAAAGAAATCCTTTTTAAAATAGGCTATATTCCAAGCCCTAACTGTTCCTTTTGTCAAGATACCGAAGAAACTAGAAACCATGTATTATTTACTTGTCACTTTTCGTACTCTTTTTGGATGGATGTTATTGCCAACATTTTGAATAATATTAGTGGTTGCAGATGTCTCCTACTAAGTGACGTTGTCATAGGAATCTTGAAGGAGAGGATGGATCTAGTGAATTATGTACTAATTCTAGGTAAGAGCTATTTATGGAGTCGTAGGCATAAAGATGTTAAACCGTCGATTAGTCACTTTAGGAGAATTCTTAAAAACAAATACGAAACTGAAAAATATATTGCTTTCAAATCTAATAGAATTATCTCTTTACGTAATAAATTCCGTAATAAAAATAAAATAAAATAACCTTCATAGCTTGCCATTTTATATCCAGACGAAAAGGCATCCATAGTTCCATTTTAAGATCACAAATTAGCTAGACAGCGCATTTTGGGAAGGTTGCAACTTTTCTTTATCGCTAAAAGGTTTGCGTTACATTCGTAGCAACTTCACTGTGGCAACGCCACAGTAGCATATTTAATTAGCAACGCTTCAACACAACATTACCAAGGATATGTCATTTATTGCAACATTCTGTATTTGCTGTAATAACCTAATTATCATTCTAAAATGCAAACATTGTATAACCCTTAGGTATAAGGAAACCGTCAATAGAGGAATCTTTGTTTACAATATTTGCCTCATTAGAAGATAAGAAATTCAGGTTTAGATCGCACTACAAAAAATATCAGTTCTGAACATTGAAAGGGCATAACAAGATTAGTTCTGCTAAGGAATTTGACTCCAATGTATCGAGTCCTTTTTGTGCGACGCAGGTTTACTATAAAAACTCAAAATTTAACAAAGAACTTATGGGCTCATTAGCGATTTTGCCACCCAGATATTTGATCGTTTTTGAATGCCAATATGTTTTCCAATGTAATTATATTACACCCAAATAGAAGAGTTAAAACTTTCATCATGCACTACGCTTCACAACTCAATAACTGTGTTAAGTGAATTCGTTTCGTTTCAAAGTCGTATGAGGCAAAAATGTAAACAATGACGTCAGTAACGTCAGCTTTTAAAATCATTTATTTTCAAAATAGCCAATGGGAGCTAATGGGTTATGCTAAAAAGATGTTACACAGTAAAAACAATCTGTTGTCTCGATATAATGGTTTCAGTTGGTTAAATATCATTTTTAGTGCGTATTACCGCTGTGCAGTTTTACTGCGATTTCCACGAGTTAGACTCGCGTCCAGGTTCCCTAATCAACAGGAAATCACAACGATGTTACACACTAACACGCCAAATAAAATAAGATGGTGCGATAAACAATGTGCTATATTATGAAGTCTGTGATATGATATCCAGTTAAACATTCCACGTTTTTTTTCTTACGATATTCGTGCAAGCAAACGTTATAAATAATTTATACATATGGTATTATACTTGTTCAACAAGCTATTACGTGAAAACATAATAATACAAAAAAAAATTAAAAACTCAAAAGTTAAATATTGACCAGACAGTTAATATGAATAAATATTCACTCGACTGCGACCTCGTTCAACTGAAAAGCCACGGTCTTAAATAAGATGCATTCTACCAATGATCTACTGTTTGTAAAATTATAGTATATCAAGAAACCTACCTCAGGTCCCGCTCTGTATTCGCCCCGTTACCCGCGAGTAAGACTAAGAAAAGTACCCGTAGAAAAACGTGTGCATTAAATTTTGCCTAGCGTTTTGACGCCGCCAATACAGCTGGCGAATTTACACTCGACGCTAGAAAATTGGCTTCTTTCGCTTTCGTTCTCAAGGTTTGTGTTCTCCCCGCCGAGCAGACCCTGGAAACAAACTTAGGCACAGCTACGCCAATGAAAAGAACCACTCGCGGTTTGAAAACTTCCACAAAGGCGAATTTGTTTAGAACACTGTGCACCTGTGTTCCACACAGGGCTGAAATGTTAATTTTACATTCGTACTACTAGAAAATTAAAGGACAGTGGAGACCCTCCTTAAAGGAGCTACGTCACGGTTTGCGCATATTGAAAAGTTTAGCCTCAATTTTTCAAATTTGTCGTTTGTAATCCGTGTTGATCTTCTCCATTCTTAACCATCCTTGTTCCTTTATGGTTTATCATTCTCTCTTTGGTGTTTTTCTCTCTTATTAAACTGTTATTTTCAGGTTTCCCACCACTTAAAGGTAATTTTGTATGTGACCGAAATAACTCAAAATACCGCGACTGAGCTCCTTTAAGGACAATCACTATGTTACGGACAGTTCACTAGTTCCAAGGGAAAGCACAACATAGTACTAGTATGTACTATATAGTAAGGAAGCCGTACTATGGACGTTACGGTGACTGAATTTTCTATTGGGATTATCACGAAAGCTAAAAGACTTCTGCGGGTGGAAAATTACAACACGTTATTTACTGTGACGTTTGGGTTGGTTTCAAGCCTTGTCCAGATCTGTTGCAACACTGGAGCGAAATCCTTCATTCTCTTTGGAGGTTGCCAAGTTAGCCACATCAACCCCTAACACACAAAGACCGTAACGTTAGAAAGAAAGAAACGGGAAGAGGATAACGAGAGTGCGATTTGGGTGGGTGGAGGAGGGGATGGTTTTGCTTCCCATGTTGTCAAAGAACCGGCTTACATTTACCTCCAAAGACGGCGCAAAGTTTACCAGGCCTTTTGTCGGAGCCTCGACGCTGTCTCTTGATGTTTTTGAGCTTTACCATGATTCCAAGACAACGTTTTTAAATTCTCTCCCGCTTCTCTCATATCGTGTCAAATGCCCCACCCCAATATCAACCACAAACGAAAATTCTCCCCCGGGAAAAAGTAACTGATCAAACGCCCGGGGGAGATGGTGATGTTTCCATTTGAGGTAATATATCGAACACGTGACAGTGTTTCATCGGGATATCCAAACACCGAGAAGAGAGTTGAAAATACGACGTACAGCGGAGTATTTTTGACGAAATTCGGGTTGTTTGGATAGCCGATGAAACAGTGTCTCGAGTGTTTGATATATCTTCTCAATCGAAACAAAAACTAAGGAGAAAACGGAGAAGTAAAATCGTCAAAATCAATGCTAATTAAGACCAGGTATCCAAACCTCCATGACGGTTGTGATTTTCTTTGTTTTAACTTGATGAATTATCAATGAGTTTGAGTATGATACATTAAACACATCTTATGCTTACTACACAGTACATTTAGCCTTTTCACCTTCATAGTCAGCTACGGGAATGCGAAAGTCGCCATTCTTAGTGGTCTCCGCTACTGGTTGACTGTCCCTCTTCACGGGTGACTTCTTACCATTAGCCACAGCCAGTTCATAACTAGCATTGTCTCCTGGCAACCCAGCTGGATGGACCGGCGAACGGCGGCCATCTTTGTGGTCCGGCGCCGACGGATGCGCCAGAGCAGATTCGTATGGTGACGGCCCAATCGCGCTAAGCAGCACGGGAAGGTAGCATAAGCCGTGAAACAGCCCATATAAGACTACACAGAAAAACACCTAAAGAGAAATATAATAGGCGAACTTGTAACTACAAAGTACAACGACAAGGAGAATTCTGGTCAAGTCCCCTGGCCTTAGTCTTCGCAGATTTAGACCGTGACTTATAAAAGTCACGCAATCTAATAAAAAAATCACGCAATCGCATGAGAATAGTCTACCGACGGCCAATTCCGTCTATGAGACGCGCCTACCGGGAATCACGGTAGTTGTATTCATCAACACAAATACCCAGTCCAAGATGATGGAAAAGAAAAAAAAAAACTACCATGATTCCCTGCAGACGCGTCTCATAGAGGGAACTGGGAATTAAAGTATCATCTGTTTTTTCTGCCGAAAAGATGACTTTCACACACACGTTCGCGCTAATTGTTTCTGCGCATGATGGCAGATGGCCATTGCCATAGCTTTGCCAAGATTTAACGATCTTGGACGTTCGGTGACCCTATTTTTCTTTTGATGGATCATTTTCTCCACCGATTTTCTACGTTATGCGAAAAAATGAAGAAAACTTTCGATTAAAAAATTGAATTTTTGGCAAAATGCACCATCGAATTCCGACCTTTTAAGCTCTTCGCTGATCTGTGCAATGGTTTCATGTCTCTTGAAGGGTTACGTTTTGTGAAGATGTTGGCAACATTTGGAATTACGAACGCAACAGATTCACTTATACAAAATATTACTAGGATAGTTTATCTCCGTTTATTCATCGTTAATATTTTAAGCTAAAATCCCTTGAGACCATGCTGATTTACGCGCTCCAATTTTTCAAAATGAGACTAGTTTTCCACGCGCTTTATCTCTGAAACGGAGTCGGTGGCGCCAATTTTTTTTTTCATTTCTGAAACAAGCAATTCATTAGCTGTCCGCAGTAGAAGTTTGAAGAAAATCTATCGAGTAGAACATTTTCGCGCGAACGTCCTTAAGTATTGTTTGTCAGTACAAATGCTCTTTCTGCTTAAATTTCGAGGTCAATTGCGAGTCCTTTGTACGTGTACTTGTTAACAATTCTAAACCTTCGTCCAGGCCCCATTTTCTTGCAAGTGCTGCTACGAATATAACAAGCGTTTAGCAAAATTTCAATAAAAACGAGAATGTTTGACTGCATCTACTAAAACTCCAGCGGGATGAAACATCTTGCCGCCAAATAACCTTTACACATTTCACTAGTGAGTAATCTAGCGCTTACCTTAAAGAAGGTCTTGAAAACGTACGAGTTGGAAAACGCCAAAAGCATCACGGCTAAAAATGTACTGAAACCTCCATTCCAAACCGCTGGTCCAATATCCCGCAGGGTAGCGCGGGCTCGTTCTGAAAATTAACGAAAATAACACTCTTTAATTGAGCTTGTTATTTAAAGTTTACACTGATCGAACATGGCTTTGTTGAGTACCAATCATGACAATTGACTGTAAGTATTTTGTTATTTTGTTTTATTTAGCTCCTAGATATATTGCATAGAACATTCATGAGTCGAGGAATTTTAAACACCATTACTAAATCCGCCTTCTACACGAAGCATTTCCGACCTCGAACACGAAGATTCCTTTCATATAAAATACAAACAATTTTTGACAGTGATCAGCTATAAATGCTTCCAACTTTCAAAACGATTTCTGACTGCTATGAAAAAGGATTTTTTTCATAAGGCGGAATTATTATTCGACCACGACAACTTCCGACTTGGACGCAATGTATTCCAACCGTTGCTGACGTCGTTGTTACATTTTGCCTTATTAGCATACGACTTAGCGTAGAGAAAGTACCTTGTCTTGTAAGTTTTTTTTAGCGAAGTGACTCCAAACATTTAACGAGTGTGTTAAACTAAGGAACTCCGAACTGTTTAGATCTTTTCGCGTAAAATTGAAGGCGATATTGCAAATATTTCTGGGTGAGAAAAGTGCTAATGGACTACACATTCGTTTGAGTTCCTACAGCGGCGTCACACAAAAAGAATCTCACACATCGGGGGCAAATTTCTTGGGGCACTTAATCGTGCAAACCCTTTCAATATTCAAAGTTGATATTTTTGCAAAAGGATCAAAAACTGAAGCGCTTATGCTAATAAGCCAAGCACTGTGAACAAAACTTTCCCTATACTACAAAGTCAAATTATTCTCGACTGGAAAACAAACTACCTCCGACCTTATCTAGTGCCCAGACCGCACTCTGTTTGACACTGGAAAGCGAGAGATCTGGGTACAAGATTACAAACTGTCTCCGGCCTAATCTCATACCCAGGTCCCACTCTGATTGACACTGAAAAGTGGGAGGTCTGGGTTCAAGATTACTTCCGACCATGACTTACGGTATCGTGTTCCAGGTAGAATCATAAATGTGTGTGCCACGTGCGAGGCGTAATCCACAGACAACCCAACTGCCAGGACCAAGATAATGGTGGTCACAGTATCAATTGTAAGACCCCAAAAGTGCATAGTGCCTGTGATGTTGACCTACAAACAAACCGGTAAAATATTAGTACAGTAAGTAAATTACTTGAATTAACTGGCTATACACCTGGGTGGAGGGAGGCACTGTGAAAACTGTGTAAACTGGCTTGACCAAGACAAGAACACAACACAATACCCTAGTCAGACCACTTAATGTAGAAATGAGCAAAAGACTCACACGATGCGTGACACTGCCGAAAAGCTGTATATATGGCTCAAAATGCTCTGAAAAGTGCCAAATTTGTTCTGACGTTTAGTTTAGTTTATCAGAACACACTTAATGTAGAGTCCAGGGAATAATTACTAAGTCATCACGCCCCCCGATAGCCTGCCTCAATAGCCAATCACAGCATTTACAAACCATGTAATGAACCAATGAAAAATCGAGTAAAATACACGTAACCAGCGAAAAGAGCGGGAAAACGCGTGCGACCAAGTCATATTGGTTTGTTACCTTGTATCTGATTGGTTGGATAGAAGGCAGGAGTTTTTTTTAAACTACAGAGTGTAGTAAAGGAAAGTGGTACAACCGAACGCAGGCACAGGGACAAGAAACCTGGCTTATTATAAACATTCTTAGTAACACGCATACCCAAAGTTATAAACCACTGACCACATACCAAAGTAAAGCCAACGCAAGTGAAGACAAGAAGGCAGGCCCATATGTTAGCAAGGACAATCAGTGTGACAATAAACACTGCCAACAGGGCTAGAGCCATGTTACGAAACAGCTCCTCTGAAATCACCTGGAAGTAGACAAATGAAAAACAAAGTTATTTTTTGGGTAATCTCTTAAAGCTTCCTTTTTGGTAACGGTTTACTGTAGGAACTATACATTTATATAACTCGGTAGCAAGACTCCAGAGAAAAAACTGGACCCAAATAAAGTGTATTACGGGCTATATTATTATTTTTCCTTTACACGACATTTCTTATACCTTATTTGTTTCCCATCCCAAATAAAATATTGAATAAGGAAAGGCAAGATTCTCGTCTGAGAAGACTTCCTCCACTTTCTCGCGCAAGTCCTCCATAGCGTTTATCTCTTTCCGTGTTGTGTCCATATCTTTGTGTCGTAAACTCAATCGAGTGGCCTGGCAAATGAGAAAAACTTGGTCACTGATCATGTCAATACCATATTTTATACCATGCCATAGAAAATACAACCAATCAGAATACAGGAAAGCCGTTGTATATTGGACGGTATTACACCTAACCACGACACGTATGTCTCATTGATTGTGTTGGCCACTGCATTTTCTATGGCAGGGGATAAATTAGTTATACAACGCTCTCTCGTGGTATACCATGGAATATCCCACTTGTCACTTGTATTTTCTTGGTGTATACGCTCGCCGAAAGGCTCGTATGTATACCGAGAAAATAAGTGACTCATAGGATATTCCATGGCATACCACGCGAAAGGGTTGCATAACTAGTACAACACCAAAAAAGAAATATTCACGAGAATTTTTAACGTGCGCGTCATTTTAAGGTGATTCCTTAGTATTGCATTGCGCATCCCTACTGCGCACGATTTCATTGTCATTAGCGCGCGCACATGATCGCGTTCACGTACACAACGTAAGAGATCTCCATCAAGCATGGTGACCTATATTTATTATTGCACAATTTTGGTGAGCAAATTATCACTTTTAAGGTAAAAATTAAGAAAAAAAATTGTTCGGAAGGAAAAAAAAGATATAGCTACAAGACTGCACAGCACCGTTACTCGAGGATACGAATTATCACCTCGAAAACAACGATCCGAGGAACGTTTTGAGTCGTTTAGAATTGTGTGATTTTTCCATAAATTCGATCTCCATTGAAGCATTGGTGTCAATTTTCCTCATGAAGATGAACTAAGTTGTCGCGTTTATTTTAGTGGCGTTGATTTAAATACAATAAAACGAGTAAATCAATTTCCCACATATGGTAGCTCTGAAATACAAACATTTAACAGACCTTTCTAACTACCTTAAAATTACCCTTAAAAGCTAAAGATTTGAAACACACATTTTTTTGGTACATGAAGTCTTACCGTGATTTCTGGCAGAGATCCCGTCCCATTCTGCACGCGGATATCTTTTCGATAACTGATCCCAGGCCCCTGAAGAAACTCGTTCAGCCACAAGTAAAAGTTTGCTTCGCTTTTTATCTTCCCTAATATGAAACAAAACCAAAAATGCAGTTAAGTACAATATCAACGACTTGTTTAGTCTTACACGTAAGTGTTGCTTTCACACGACCATACGTTTCTCTGCTTCTGAAAGCATATTCCCGGCCCTTCTGAGAGTATATTCCCGGCCCTTCAGTACTAATGGTTCTTCCCCCTCTCCCGGGGGAGAGGGGGAAGAATACGATACGGGATTGGAGAAGACTGTGCTGAAAGTTCCAAACCCTTACCCCCTTATATACCGTTTTTGACAGAAAAGGTAATTATTAAATTTAACGTCCCTTGTACAAAAAGGTGACTCGTTCACGGTAGGTGAAAGGGTGCACTTTCGCACGGGATGTTAAAGGGGTTCTACACCGTTTAGGAGTGTCTGTTTGAGATGTTCTGAAAGTTTTCTCTATTTTTTCTACACTCCAACCCGGGAAATCTCTACCCCTATGTATATCTCCGCCCTTTGGGCGGAGGCCCCTTCCCCCCGCCCACCTTTCCTCCACACGTTTCTGAAGTGGCTACAAGTTAAGAGGCCATCATGGGTACTTTACAAGGTGTGTTCAATTTGGCATTTTCTATTTTCAGTTGGTCTATTGTACATCTCTGACTCTGCTTTGACCCAGTTTCAAAGTTTTCTCCAGCCCTGGGAAGGAATTGCCAAATTACATGTCAGTCCGCAACTTATCGCGATTTTAGATCATTTAAGTTTAAATTCACTTACAAGGAGTGGTGCTCTGGTCGAAGTACCCTCCAGGCTTCTCTTTACGGGCCCAGTTAATGTATTCCTCGTACCAGCTAGTCACTGAGCTCGAGATCACATAATTATCACTGGTTGCAACAGCATAAAGGCCGTGAAGTTTGCCTTGATTTTCATAATAGTTAAACTTTGCTGCATAAAGAAGAAAAGAAATGAAAGACTTTCATTCCAGGGATAAGAGTCAACAGAATCATCAGAGCATAGTTAATATGAACAGAGTTAGCAGAGTTTTTAATATTTACTTCCAATTACAAAACAGCTCCGCAGGTACTCATGAGGGTCAACTGCCAAACTCTTGTGGAACACAATATTTCTCTAGTAAAAACAGCATCGAAACGTTGCCCCATTTGTACTAAACATCGAACACGTGTGAACAAGACACAAATTTCTGTTACTAAACCTTACTTCATCGAGCAAGAAGATGGAAAAAAACGTGAGGAAAAATGGCCACGAGCTCATGCCCTGGTTTCACGCAGCCACTTTTTCTTGCACTACGTTTTCGTTTCTTGCCCGACAAACTAAAGGAAAAGAGATCTCTCGTGAAATTATGAACATAATCGCCCCAAACAATTCTCGGGAGAAAAAGTCAATGGAATTGGTTATTGGTCAACTTAGCTGACATTTTGAGGAAGTTGAAACAATGCCTACCAAACCCTCTAGCTCTCAAAAAAAATGTTCAAATGTTGTTGTTTATAGTGGTTAATACGCTTAGCTACACCTAGCTAGTTCACAGTCATGCCACTTAAACTGAAAGAAACAAACATATCAACTAAACATAATTGGTTTAAAAATCCGAACTGGCAGGAGGCATTTACAAGCATGACCGAGGAGTTGAACTAGGGTCTACCGAGAAACAACTCCAGCTTAGTGGTCAGGGCGGGACTTAAACCCGCGACCTCCGGATTTTAAGTCCGACCCCCTAACCACTCAGTCACGCTGCCTCCAAAAATCCTCTCTCTCAAAACACCCCTCTTGCAGCTTCGCAGGGACTTTTCACGGCTATCTGACATTTATTTTTTTTCACTCCATACCGTTTCCAGTTCACCCACCTGTGTAGATATTTGATGGAGCCCCATCCACGGGGAAATACTGCAATAGGATGAATAATAAAACCTTTTAATTCAAAGCTCAAAATACATATCTCTTTACTAATTGCCATACAGTTCTTTGAATATTCGTTCTGAGAATTTGGTAGTTTATCAAGACAATATTACATGAATCAAGTCGTTCGTTTTCTTTATTTTTGTCATCTGTTAGCTTGAAAATCTTTGTCACTTCCGGAGACCAGAATTCTTTTGATTAGTACCAAGATTCTGAACCTCCAGTTCGTTCTGAGCTTTTGACCATGAGCAGAGTTCTCATTTTCAATTGACCACAAATGGAATTTGAGAACATTCTTGTCCCAAGGGGTTTTGACCCTCTTGGTCAACAACAAGAATTCGGACCTGAGATAGGTTTCAATTTTTTGAGCATGCGGAAAATGCACATTTTGACCAGAAGTCAGACATTGGTGGACTTTTGAACTGAAACTGGCCTGGGAACCAGAAATGCTTAGAAATGTGTTGCATCTGTGAGTCAGATCGAGATCACTCAGATACCAAACAACAGTACACACCTTAGAATTTGTGACACTGTATTTGTAGCCCATAGTATCTGGAGGTAAGAACCACACTTGGTCGAAATACTGCCTCAGCATTAGTGTGCCATAGAGATTGACACCAAACAAACTTCCTGTGATGACAACAATGATAATCTGCAAAAGAAAAATAAAGTTCATTAGAACTTTGCCACTGAATAGTAAACACTACAGTAAGTGACTGAACTTTTCAGTTCAATCAAACATTTTATATGTGGTAAATCCAATTTAAGCTAAGTTAAACGCGAAACAATGCTGGTCAGCAGCCTCCCCTGTTGTGGATATGCGCAGTAGTTGGGGTTTGCAGGGGGTCGCATGGTTTTACAGCTCGCCTTTTGAGGTCAGCTCATTTTCATGTGCATTCTTGCCTTTTCGACTGTGCTTGGTGACTTCACTCCCTACCCTCCCTCCCTTTCTGGTAAGTATGAGGTAGGTATCATGGTTCCACTGTTTTTTACAGTGTGACGGTGCCTGGTGGTTGCCGCTCACAGGGTTGTCATGGTTACCCTACGCGCCCGGCTCGTGCTCGAGGCTCCACTATCTGTCCAGGCACCTTCCCCAAGCTCATCTATTGTTGATGAGTTTAATGTCAGATCAAAACTCGAAACAGCTCTTAAAATTAATCTGTAAATTCTTTGTTTAGTTCTCTCTGCTGTCTTTCAAACAGAAATGACAAGGCTGGAGGCCTACTTGAAAACCTAATAAACTGGTTCATTTAGCCGTTAGGGTTGCTGAGAACAACCGAGTTTTTCATTATTATTATTATTATTATTATTATTATTATTATTAACAATAACTTAAAGGAGCTAGGTCACTGTTTGCGCATCTTAAAAAGTTTAGTCTAAACATTTCACGTTCATCCTTGGTAATCCGTGTTTACTTTCTCAATTCTTGACCATCCTTGTTCCTTTCTGATTTGTTATTATCTCTTTGGTATCCTTCTAACTTAGTAAACCTTACTATTTCCAGGCTTCCTTCAGTTTAAAGGTGATTTTCTTACATGACCAAAAGTATAACCCAAAATGGCATGACTGCAGCTCCTTCAATGACAATACTCAATCCAAACCCAAATATACTTGTTGTATTATTTTAGTATTTAGCACCATGAAAAATAATTAAAAATAAAAAATATTTATTTTTATTGTCAGCACTGTAAATAAAGATTCCTTACAAGCTTCCAAACTTGGAACACGTACCTTTCCTGGAAGGGACAGTATGACACGCCCAACATACTTGTCTATGAACTCCTGCAAGAGATTCCTCTTGCCGCACGATGACTCTGAGTAATTGTCTCCTAGCCTGATGCAACAGCAGCAGCCATCTCGCTTTTTACCTTGTCTGCAGATAGTTCAATAAAAACAGTTAAGTTTAGAAAACACCCTGTACAATACGCGTGCAATAAAATTTGATTTCTATTAAACAATTGGCTCAAGGTTTCTATCACATATAGAAATCGAGAGTAAATAAACTAATAATAATTATTGTTTTAGTATAAATCTACTAGTCATTCAAAACTTTATCTAAATCCTCTTCACAGACACTTCGAAAACGGCAAGAGGCCCCGATCATTTTGTTCACAAGGGCATACTGCTATGCTAATCACTATCTATCACAGAATAGATTTCCAATAGAACACAACTGAGTGGCTACTAAACCTTGATAGAAACATCCAAAGAGGTCTATTTCTTCAGGTGTTGAAAATCTTCCCGTTAGTATAGGCAACGATCATTGGCGAAAAACAGTTAAGTTTTCTGAACTTGAAGTCTAGTTCTCTCTACTTCTTTCAAGATCGAGCAAATGGAAATTACACGTACCTTCGGGCATCCAAAGCTAAGAATGCTGCAAACAAAGTGGCTTGAAGGGCAAAGTCTGCCAAGATACCTGCAACCAGAATACAGATTTTAATAAAACCTTGCAAATAATACTTACAGTATTCATGAGGTGACTTGATTGAGAAAATGATCCCAGATGCTTGCAGTGGGCTAGATTATAAGGACAAACTGGCCTAAGAGTAGCTAGTGGACACAGCAGATCATGTGCACTAGCAGCATCCATGGTTGAGTGTCGATGGATACCCTCCATCGATACCCTCCATCGACCCTCAATCAACACCCCACCTCGGTTGACACTCGATCGACACTCAATGATTGAGGTTATGCATTGAAAAATAAATCAATATAAAAGAAGTATTTTTTTTTCAGGCATTGCCTCAGTCAGAATTTTAGTCTGGCTACAGCCATGGTTATTGTAATGGAAAAGGATGTTTCCGATCAAGCCATTTCTTGAGGGAAATGATTTTTATCTGGTTTAAGATGTCCCAAACTTTCATTTCTAAGTGCATCTATAACAGGGACTCAAGAAAACAAAAAATTTCAAAAAGTTCTCTACTGACATTATCTCCTACAACACATATATTTTACAACTGTTACTAACACTAAACTCCAATAAATTACAAATGATGTAAGTTGCAGCAAACACACCTATTCCAGCATATATACAAAATGACCTCAAAGCTGGTAATATCTGTGAATGAAAACAAAAAGGATACACTTTAGACTTGAATTACATACAGATGATTTTGTGAAGGTTCATTCAACAAAAACCAAGCATGACAATGCTGGAAAGTTACATGTATATGGTGGCTCTTGGCAAAAGCATAGTGTGTAAAGGTCTTTGTGGCTTCTTTGCTTCAAACTGGCATTTTGAATTTGATGTAACAACTAACAAAACACACATTATGGCACCATATTGCTGTGTATACTGTAGGTCATGACTAATTTATGCTAATCTGTTGGACAACCTTTATCAAAATAATTGTAAATGTGAACAACTACTTAAGTATAGGTAATCATACGGTTTCGAGTTCAATTTGGAATTAATTTGCACGAGTGCGTTTTTCAAAAAGCTGAAAGTGCACGAGCCGCTTCGGCGAGTGTAATTTCAGCTTTTTGAAAAACTCACAAGTGCAAATTAACTCCAAATTGAACGAGAAAAACTGTATGATTACTTATTAATAATATAAACATGAAAAAATTTGCGCGGAGGAAGTGCCGGAAGATCTTTCTTGGAGCCATTTTTTCTTATTTGAGAAAACTTTTTTCAAAGTTTCAACACAAAATTTTCGTCATCATTTACCTGATATCATTTTCTTAGAAAAATTCCTATTATCTTTCAGTCAATCATAATCCAGAATTTTGATGTGTAATTTGCACTGGTGTTACACTTTTTGCACTGATGTTACACTTTTTACACTGGTGTTACACTTGAACTGCACTGCTCTTAGCCAATCAGAATCGAGTAATTTTTCATGTGTATTATTATACATGTAATAAATGTTAAAATACACTGGGCAGCCATTAGTCAGCATAATTTATCACAAATAAATTATAAATAAATTATAACAATTACTTATAATTAATTAAAATAACTTATCAAGTTATTTTATAATTATAAGAAACAACCAACCAAATACATAAATTAAAATATAAATAAAAACTCACAGTGCTTGCTCCTATCATGAAGGCCAAGAAATCAGTCAAGGATGTTATTGTAATTGAGCAGCCCTGCAAGCAGAAAAAATAAGCACATTCATCATACAGTTGTATAACCCTGCCCAGAAAATTGCATAAAAAACAATACTATGGGGAGAAGGGATTGCACACTGGTTAGAACGCTTGCCTCCCAGTGACCATTGTGGCATAGGGGTAACTTTGAATCCTGGACCCAACATCATATCTGGGTTGAGTTAGTTGTTGGTTCTCACCTTGCTCTGAGGGCTTTTCTTCAGGTTCTCTGGTTTTCTTCCCTTGACAAAAATCAACACTTCCTAAAATTTTCCAATTTGATTTGGATATAGTAACTGGACAGCATCTGAGTGAGATGTGCCACTGCAATTTCCTGTTTATTTCACTCTATTTATTTACTTGGTTATTTTTTATTAAATATTTATTTATACTATGACCAAATGATGTGTATTAACACAATGTATGTACACATACATGTAGCAACATGTAGGCAGAGACATCCACCTTTGAATCTATTGTACTCACAGCATGTTTTAAAGTAAGTCCAATGCGTTCTGCGACATCACGGTTGTTATGAACATCGGGGGGCAGGTTGTCCCATGCTTGTACTATAACAAACATATCATCGACACCAATACCTGGAAATAGAATTGTGTCTTATTGCTTCAGAAAAGGCATATTACTCTACTCCACCACCAGTACTATGTAAATCACAACTAAAGATTCCTTATTATAATACATTGTACCAATTTCACCATGACGGCACTTAATCTACAAACATTTTTACCATTTTATTCTTCCATTTTCTCCTTAGTTTTAGTTTCGATTGAGAGATAAATATCAAGCACTTGAGGTCCACTGTTTGACCACATTTCCAAACACCTCAAAGTTTATCAAAAATACTCTGCTGTGCATTGTATTTTCAAATCTCTTCTTGGTCTTTGTCATGTTGAATATATTACTTCCCAAACTTAACAGATAAATTATTATTTACACACCAACCAACCCCTGGTAAAGGGAAATTGGGAGACCCATGAACAAAACAATCAAAAGAACTATGTAAAAAAAGTAGTGAGATTCCAATTTTTCTCTCAATGAAGATTAAAATAATGAGCCCTTCTTTTTGCCATTTTCTCTCTGATTCTGATTGTGCTGTTCCAGAAAATATCCATACCCATCCCACAGAAAGTTTTGTAGCTTGAACCACTCCCCCCACCCCTCCAGAAATCCTTTTAGTGTCATACTTTCCTTTAAAAAAATGGGCTTTTGAAACCCCCCTCCCCCTTGGAATTTCCATTAACCTTCCTTACCGTGAGTATAGATATTTTCTGGAACTACACATTGCTTTCCTGTGGTGGACATGTTTTATGAACTTGCAAAGAACACAGGGTAACTCGGCACGGAATAGTAGCCAACATAAGCACAAATCACAGTCAGTACGGTACAAATGATTAAATGTACCTGTATTGGTGGGTAAGGGTAATGTTCTCCTCTATTAGTTTATCACTTTATGACTCTAGCATTCGTCATTAATCACAAAAGTACTAAATATTTCATTTCAGAATTTTCTCCAAAAACCACGAGATTGGGAGTCTTGTCATGAAGCTGTGAGAAAAGATAAAAAATTGTGACATTCATGGCAGAATAGTGAGAGCTGGCAGGTCTGATTATGAATAGTTTCTTAACAGGCTAAGTGATCTTACCAAGTAAGAGGAAAGGCAGTGTGGAATGAACAGGTCCATAGAAAACTCCAAATGCACTGGCCAGTCCAAATGACACACCAATGGCTAACCCAACACACACAACTCCAAGTAAAGCCAGCCATGCCTGGTAACAGAGAACAAAAAATTCATCCAGGTTAAACAATCTGTTTAGAAAATACTTGTGCCACCTATGGATTAAACCAATCATAAATACACTGAGATCCCAACCCATGGCCAGCCTGTTAATGGCCACCTTGTTATTAAAGCCACTTTATTCTAGCCCAAACAAAAGCTCACTCCTGAATTCATTTTGTTATTTCAAGAACCTCTTTAAGATGGCCAGATTTTTGTGGCCCGTTGGTGACCATGCAAGTTTTGATTGGTTCAGTAGATGGTCTCTGTTCTTTCATTAGCCAGAGTGACTACTTTGGCTTTGATTTAACGAAACACAATAACAAACAGCTCTGATGATAAATGATAAATGCATTTTTATCAATGGTAAACAATAGCTAGACTGCAAGCTGTCTCTCTACTTCCCCAGTGTGCAAAGAGTTTCTAGCCTGCAATGAAGCAACAAGAGATGCAAGCGTGGTCAACATATGTTAACTTTTGTTGGTAGCATTACCTTGATATGAAGACGGGTGAATTGTCCAAGCATGATGGCCACATAAGCAATGATCAGCATGTATCCGATGGACAGAAGTTGAACATCACCTTCTATAGTCCCGCCTGAATCCTCCTGTAACCTGTCATTCCAATCAAATTTAAACATTCATGAATTCAGCAATAAGTTTTGGGTTAACTGAAAA
Source organism: Orbicella franksi (assembly GCF_964199315.1). Taxonomy (NCBI): domain Eukaryota; kingdom Metazoa; phylum Cnidaria; class Anthozoa; order Scleractinia; family Merulinidae; genus Orbicella; species Orbicella franksi. Next base: position 15,800,912 of record NC_138158.1, read on the forward strand.
TGAATTTTTGACACCAATTACATGTAACTTCTTATTATATGAAAGAAAAGAAAAAAAATCTAAATATGGTTAGAACAAATGCAAAAAAGAAGATATGAAATATTTAGAACAGATATCCTGGGATATTGAGAAGGAAAATTGCTGTTTTTGAAAAAGGAATTAACACGATAAGGGATACAAATTATTTAGGCCAATATTTATTAATAATTATAGGATATGGGAGACAACCCCAGCCCCCAAGTTGAAATGATTTTGTAAGACAGTTTTGAAATACAATAGGAATAATTTCTTTAATGTTTAAATTAAGTGTCAAAATCTACAACATCAGTTGACGTTTTCATGGAAAAAAAAATCCTATTAGCTTAGTTTAGCTTATCTTATCTGATAATTGTGTACAACTTACGTACAGTAACACACCTTCCCTTTGTGATGTGAACTTCAATTTTATTTTGTTTTCTTACATACAGTTACAATTTATTGTTTGCCCTTGCAACTATAGCTGTAGTAATATTCCAGAATTAATCAAGGTGGGGATTTTGGCAGCAACCAATGAAAGCTTCCTTATCAAACTACTAAAGTGTCACACTGTCAAAATTAATATAAAAAATAATAATTTTTGAACATTGCCTTTTTGTAACTTGCTCAGTATCTGCGATCAATATGGAAACCCACATTAAGATTCACAATGTTACTAGGAAGAGTAATGAAAGGGTGCCTGGAAAAAACAGCCCTAAGTGACTTTTGATAAATTGCTAGATTCTCCCTCCAAATTGCTTCATATTTTCTTGTGAAACACAAGGAGAGTTTGACATTACATCAGAAGTCACTTTAAACCTTATCCTGTGCACCCCTTGTGCAAGGGAAACTTACCCTGTCTGGGTAAAGTAAAACAGTTCTATAGATTCTGGCAGCTCTAAGTTGTCCATCAATTTGTTGAATTCCTCTTCCCATGCCTCTGTCACTGGATCCTCCTGAGGATAAAATAACGGTATTTAAGAAATAGCTCCAGCTCCAGCATGGCAACTGCGACTTACCAGACAGATGCACAGTCAAAAATGTCCATAAAAAAATAACGCTCTCTCGTGATGATGCTGTGGGAGCATTTTGATGCTTCATTGTAATGTGAGACCACTATTAAATGTCATTTCAAACTGTGCTGTAGTTGAAAGGATGGTCACAAGGTGTGGCAGAAAGTTGAAAGCTCCAGCAGTGAGGCAAAAATTGTTCAAATTGGAGCAGCAAGGAGGAAGATTTTTCCAAGCTGACCAGAAAAGAGGAGAGATGAACTATATCCTTTTTTGCATTGGAGGGGGAAATAGAGCAGCAAATTCAAATTTCGGCTGGAAAACGGCCTCGCGGTACAGGTCTTTTGAAACAGTTCTGTCCAGCCTTGACTTTGTCTATACATGTATGTATAGAAAGCTGCTACAAGCACTTAAAAAAAAAACCCAAAACAATGAAATAAGCCAAATGGAAAACAGAAACCAGGCAAGGTGAGTATATTTTCTTTGTTTTGTTCCAAAAAAGTAACATTTTATTTTGTTGTACGTTTTTATCCTTTGTTACTTTAAACTCCTTACATTGCGTTTTAGAGTGCCCAAATTCTCAATGGCCGAAGTGTAACACAACACCGCACACTTTAGGTGCTCATGTCCCACTCAATAAGTGTACATAAATCATTTTAATATTTGATTGATTCCTCCAATCATGAGTTTGGGAAGCCTGTGGTGGAGGTTTGGGAGAACGAGAAATGCTGTGGGAACAGCCGACAGACCAATGTTTTCACAGCTTTTTGACTTTTTTAACTTTCACTTAATAACTTTTTATAGTTAAATGAAGTAGACTCAAGCAACCTTTAGGTTCAACCTACCAAAGCTCCTGTATTTTTATTCAGTTCAGGACTGAATTTTATTCCGTATGACATTGACATAGCTTCTGCTTTCACGATGTGATCTGTTGAATTCCGTTTAATCCCACCAAGGTATTGGGACAACACAAATCTCTTTTTGGTAACAGGACTGAAAATACAAAACAAATAAAGAACAAAAACATTAACAAAGAAATAACCAAAATGAACCCAAAGACAGTAAATGAATGGTCTGCAAATAACAAATGGCTCAGGTACATGTATGTACCAAATTGTAGCCTGTTTCTGGGAGCTGCCACGAAGAACAAGAGGAAAAAGGGTGAGGAGTTTGTGACCTCACCCACTTTCTTCTCCAAATCCCCTTTGTTCTTACGCTTGCCTCCTTCTCCTTTTGCTCAACCCAACAGACAGAGAGCCTGGAACAGGCTAACCACAATGATAGAAGGACCAAACAAATGAATGAACAAATAAATGAACACCACAATTATTTCAGGGTACCGTTACAATATTAGGTACTGTGCAGGCTTTTAGCCAAGATTTGAAAAATAGGCATCTAAAATGTGCTATGGGGTCTACTCAAATGAACAATAATATTTATAATTGAAAATACCAAGTGAAAAAGACAACAATTGTCTTTAAAAAGTAGGCACCTTCAGAACTTCGAGATACCCATCTGGCTAAAAGCCTCATACCATATTTAATAATAATATTACTCTTTCCATTTAATTTCTGGAATATATTCTGCAAGGAAGAGTTTCACGCCTTGCAGGAATAGGATAATAATAACAAATGACAAAGAACTTTGAAGTTGATCGATCATTTTCATGTGATGCCATCGAGTTCTAAAATCCAAAATTAAAGAGACACCAGAGTTTCTATCCTCATCGGAAATTATATACTGTATAAGAAGTGTGAATGGATATATGTTGACAACTTTACAGCTCAATGGCGTCCTTCAATTGGAAACCACAACATTTTGAGTTTCAGAGTAATGGGGGTGTGTGACATACGGTGTAGAGCTACAATCATATTATTGCCCTTGTCCAAACTTAAATTATACTGTCTTATCTTGTGATTTTTAGCCATTTGTGAAGTAAAAGTAGTAGGAAAAGTGTTAAATATATGAACATATGTTTGTGCAGTTCAGATAATCAATGGCCTAGATATCCAAGTAAGTTCCAGATGATTACACTATTTTCTGGCCACTATATTGGTACACCACAGAAGTACACCAACATGGTGGCTCCATACTGGGCTCTGTAAATTTGTATGAATCATTTCAACAAATATCTGACATTTTGGAAGGCACACAGACCTAAAACTTGGAGAACTGTATTCTTTATTTATCTTCTATAAAATTGCATTTTCTTGACTTCATCCACCAAATGGTTTTTGCTTTATTTGTTTTTATCTGTAACAGTGAAAACAATCTATACAGTGTACCTTATGAGTGAAGGTTGGTTGATCTTGTTCAGGATGTCTTCCTTTGTAAGACTATTAATGGTAGCCTCGTCAAATGACCACAGCTCCAACAAGCCATTAGTTAAACACACAGGGCCAATTCTAAAACAAATAACAGCAATCATGAACAGTTGATAAACATGTAGATCTGAATTAACAGTGGCCAACAGAAAAGTATGAGTCCAAAAAAAGGGGTTGAACTTTATTCCTTACTCTCACTTCCTACCCCTACAGGATAAGTCTGCATATGAGCCACGTGGCCCATCAGGCAGGCGCTTATCTCCAGTTTCTGTAGCACAAAGCAACTTGGCATATTTCTACTCCCCCATGGATGTGATGCTGGACCTCCGTGGTGGGGACCCCCATATAAAAAGGAAAGGGGTGTTCATTGAAAATTTTGAAAACAACCCCTACTGTAAGAGGTAATAAGGTCTTGTTTTATGGGTGTGGCTTGAAATTTTTGTCACACCTTAGAGGTACCAATTCTAAAACAACATAAGTCATTATCACCCTGTTGTATTGTTTTGGCTCAGTGCCCTTTGAAATGGTACTGCGAAAGCTCCCGCTGTGGACCTTTTGAAGCTGAATACCCTGAGAGATATCAAAATTGCCTTTTAAAATCCTAAAAGATAAGATGAGCACTCCTGTCCTTCTTATATGGGAGTCACCCCCTGGGGCTAGACCATCGCAGGGTTACCCCCAACATAAAATTTGACAGCACCCATTTATACACTTGGGTGGAGGGAGGCACTGTTAGAGTAAAGTGTCGTGCCCAAGAACACAACACAATGTCCACAGCTAAGACTCAAACAGGGACTGCTCAATCCCGAGTCAAGTGCGTTAACCATGAGGCTACCAAGTCCCCCTGCCATCAAAGTGTAGCAGCTGTCACTGTTTTGGGGCTAGGAGTACATATATTGTTTCTGTTGTTTGGTTCATTGTTCTCTCAAAGAGTATCAAGCCATTTATGTGAGGCCTTGCAAGAGCTGCTACCTGACCCAGTAAAAATGTCAGTAAGATTTCTGTATTTCACCTGAAGCAAAGTTTCTCCCATGATTTGTCTGTGCCATTATCCATGCCCCTGACCTCATTATGAATCATAAGTGCCTAACAAGTAAAAAGAAATCATGTCCATTAATACATGTAATAATAAATTAATAACAAAAAATACATTACATAGCTGAACTGGTCCACAATGAAAAAGACTGGTTCCCCTTACGGTTCGAATTCTGCAATACAGACTGCTGCGATGTACTGCTTACAAATTAATTTTGGCAAATTACTTTTTCAACTCATTACACAAAGTTAACAGTTTATTGTCAAGTAGAAATCTGTTTACCTTCATGTTTGGAGGAAAATTTCAATGAAATTTTTTATGTTCACGAAAGCAACGTGAGAAAATATATAAATAAATGCTCACCTTTCTTGCGTGTTTGTTGAGAATGGAGCACAGAGGTATATAAATTTAGCCGCAGATTAGAAAGATTCTTATAAGATTAAATTTGGAAATACAGTTAACAATAAAGATTAGCGAAAAAACTGAGCAACGACGTTTCGGTGTCATCCTGGCACCATTTTCAAGTTAAAAAATATTTGTGCGAAAAGTAAACTAATTTATACCAATGGTAGAGGTGCGAAATTGAATAAATTAAGATTAAGATAGCTGTTCAACGTTCATGTTCATTCCAATGAGGTGTCAAACACTGGTAATGAGTTCAGTGTCTGTTCAAAGCCTAAACAAATACTTTTGCACGAATGGAGTCTGACTGTGTGTTAAGGCTCGGTTTCTTCTTGCGAATCCACAACATTTCGTGGATCAAGCAATCGAACTTTCCCTGACATTTCTTTAGGATCTTAAAGTTGTTAGTCAGGTCACCAACTGTATCAACTTGGTGTTCATTTTGAAGGTGTTTTCCGATGGCGGTAAATCGGTGTTCCTCAATGCGCTTGTAAAGATGACGGCTAGTGTAACTGACGTATTCTGCATCACACAGATCACATATATAGTTATAAACAACGCACTGTTGATTGATCAAAGGTGGTTTTGGCTCTTGTTCTTTGAGATCATTGCCAATTTTACGGCTTCTGAACACCGGCTGTAGTTTGTGATCAAGTTTATTACTCAAGTCCGAGAGATGTTTCTTTACTATGTCCACTGATTTCTGGTCTTTAAAAGGCAGGACAATGCGGTAGATATTCTCTGTTGGAGGCGTCGATCTTGTGTCTGGTGACATCACTGAATTAACGAAACGGGTGATGGTGGAGTTCACAAGAGAATCTGAGTACTTGAGGTTAGAAAAGATCAGTTTAAGGCATTCGCATTCTGTTGAGAATAGTTCCCATGTTGAGGACAAGCGGTAAGCACGGTTTAACATGGTTTTAACTAAAGATCTTTTATAGCGGTTGTCGACATGACTTTGGTGGTGTAAGAGGAGACCAGTGTTTGTGGGTTTACGGTAAACACTTGTTACCAGCTTGCAGCCCTTCTTGCATATTTCAATGCCGACAAATGGTAGCTTACCGTTAGATGCGATCTCCATGGTGAAGGATATGGATGGATGACAGTTGTTCAAAGTCTTCAGAAAGGCTTCTGCGGTTGGTATGTCTTTCATTGTGGCTAGTGTATCATCCACGTAGCGTCTGTAGAAGTCTGGCAACTTGTTCTCGTTTTGTAGCTTTTCCTCAATAGAACAAAGAAAAGTATTGGCCATTAGGGGACCCAAGGGAGAACCCATCGCTACTCCATCAATTTGTTGGTAGAGTTGACCGTTAAATTGAAATAGCTGGTCCTTTGTTGCTACTGACAACAGTTCAATTAGATCAGCTTTGCTGATGTTTAGATGGTGTGTTTTGTTCAACCAGTTGTCAACAAAAGCTCTATCAGCAAGGATCTCGATGGTTTCTTGTAGTGGGACGTTCGTAAATAGCGAAGAGACATCATAAGATACTAGGATGTCAGATTCGTTGAGGCTCAGATTGCAAATCTCATCAGCGAAGGAAAATGTGTCAGATATTGTGTAGCTGTTGATCGACAGGGGCTTCAGTTTATCGTCGAGCCATCTCGCGAGGGCGAAGTTGTAAGTACTTGTGGCGGATAGAATGGGCCTCATCGCCAGTTTTTCTTTATGAGTCTTTGGCAGACCATAAAGATGGGCGAGTCGTGATCTTTTCGGGCAAACTGAGTCGGCAATCTGTTTTGGGAGAATTTTGCGCACGACAGATTCAAGGTGTTTCTCTTTCTGCAGTAAAGGGTGGTAGTTTTTGAGCGGTCGTCCACGCGTCTTGGGTCTCTCCGAACTTACGGCGGTAAATTTAGCTGTATCGTTGATGGAAGATTCACTCAAAAGGCGAACATATTCTGCCTTATCCATAACAACTACTCCTGTACCTTTATCTGGTTTTGTGATTACGATGTCATCTCTTCGTTTTAGTTGCTCAATAGCTCTTTGTAGCACTTTTGGTGGTTTGAACAGCTATCTTAATCTTAATTTATTCAATTTCGCACCTCTACCATTGGTATAAATTAGTTTACTTTTCGCACAAATATTTTTTAACTTGAAAATGGTGCCAGGATGACACCGAAACGTCGTTGCTCAGTTTTTTCGCTAATCTTTATTGTTAACTAGATTAGAAAGAGCCATTATAATAAGTAAGTTATTGAACTAGTATTGGAGAATATTGGTCCTGTTCCTTTTTTTTTCCAAGTTTATGGACTTTGCCAGCGGCAAGGTCCATAGACCTGCAAGAAGATCTAGAACTGCCCCAATATTTCTTCCATATGGACCAGTTATGTTAGTACAATTACATACTAATTAATTAATCAATTAATTACACAACATGCATCCATTCGGTCATATAACTGGGAAAGTGGGAAAACAAATGAGGGGGTTGACTGGGAGAAAAAAAGTAGGAATCTGGGTCTTTCCCACACAGGTCTTCTACCCCTTATTTTTTGTTTTCTTTGTTTTGCTTTCCTGCTTTTTCGATGGTCCCCACAAACTTAATGACTTAATCTTTTGAGTAACTATTTTGAAATAAGATAAAATTAATTTATATCTTTCTTTACCTTTTTTAGAGTGGAAGGTGTAAGAACATCTTCAGTCACCAGCAATGCAACGGAAGCACGCATTTCTAATGGAAAATTATCATCAACCCAGTTCTTGTGTTTCTGAGCTGTGGAATCTCCAGGAGTCCATAACTTATCTCCACGACTCTCCTGAGTAAAGTTGACAAGCCCAGCGAGACATCCACCACAGACAAGCAGGCAAATTAAGATCGTGATCCATGGACTTCCACCCACTGCTTTACCCAATCTGTGGAAAGATTTGACAGTTTGAAAGTGTGTTTTTATTTACCAAAAGCTAGTGTGAAACAGATGATTTTCTCTGCATCATTGACACTTTCCCAGTTTGAGACTAAGACAACTAAGATTTTTCCCCAAAATACCATGATCATGGCAAATCCCTATACCAAGATTAGGTTATACCAGTCTATCTTTGGCTTTTGCTTGGTGTGAAATCGTCTAAGTCTGCATGTAAGCTAGGAGACTCATACAGCCAGTGTTTAACTCAAGTTTTCATGGCACAAAGCTACTTAGAATATTTATTTTCTCCCCTGGATGGGATGGCTAGTCCATCACAGGACTCTCAACTGATTTACCCGTACCCATTTATATTCCTATGTAAAAAGAGGCACTTTCACAGTAAAGAGTCTTGCCTAAGAGCCAACAAGATCATTTACAGAGTACGACTTCTATTTATCTTCAAAGAAAAAGATCTTCCAAGGATTCTTAAAAATATCTCTGACAGATTTTGCAAAGATCCTAAATAAAATGACTGTGTTTTTCCAGAAAATATCCATACCTCCTCAACAGAAGGGGTTGTTTCCAAACCCTCGACCCCTCTGGAAATTCCAATAAAGCTCGACACATTTCTTTAAATGTTTTGGTCTTAGAGAACCCCCAGCCCCACCCCCTGGAAAAATTCCAATCCTTTATGTGGGGAAGGGGGGGGGGGGTATGGATATTTTCTGGAACTGCACAATATCAGATTGTAAAGAAATGATATTGGCAAGGATCCTCCAAGATTTTCAAATATCTTGGCAAGGTCTTTGAGGAAAATCTTTGAAGATCCTTAAAGACCCTCAGAAACACTAGCATCAGAAAGACAAAGATCCCGAAAGACCCTCACAAGAATGTTGAAGGTCTTAACAGATCTTTGAGGATCTTGGCAACAATGTCATTTTTAAAGCTTTGGTTAAGATCCTTGATAGGATCCTCAAAGACCATTGTCAATATCTTTGGAGATCCTTGAAGATTGTCTCATGAGAAACAAGTCAAGAGGTGGTAACTTACACACACTTTTGAGCTGTGCTGAATTGCTGAATTTTTTAAGGTTGAATTTAAGATTTATCCTAAGCAGAGGGTTGCACAAGGGGGTTCTATGGCACGGTTCACGAACAGAAAAAATTGAGGGTCACGGATCAAGGATATAACAAGTTCGTTTTCCAGAATCGCAAAAATAAGCAAGTAGGATACTCTTTTTAATAACCTGCTCTTACACTAGAAAAAGTGTGTGAAGAAAGAAAAATAGTGAAAGGTTAAGTCAATGCTCCATATTGCAAATCACATGTCTAAGTCACTCTCGATAGACGACTGTAACCATTCGGAGGACCCGCATCTCAAAATCACGTAGAATTGAATGATGAAATTAAAAATATCGGTGAATAATTCAAGTTCTTCACGGGTCATGAACAACCTTTAGGTCCTGGATCATGAAGGATAATTTCGTGAACTCACATATCATGGAAAATAAAATCAGCTAATCAGGCATCACAAGAATACTCCTGTACGACCCTCTAAGCAGGGTAGAAATGAAGAATTGAAACTAAAAAAGGTTATGGGAAAGTTTGTTTACTCGGTCAACACGATCATAACCAATTTAAAATTTGTAATAGGACAGCCAAATAAAGCTTGCTTCCATTAATCAACACAGCTGTGCAAACCAAATTGTTTTGCTATTTAGATATGTCATTATTTCAGACACAACCGCCAACCATAGTTACAATAATTATTACTTCTTTTTGGATATACTGCTTTAAATTAATATAATTAATAACCCATCCTTGGATCTTCAATCCCGAAATACAGAGCGTCAAGTTCGTTAGCTGAAAGTTTAAACTGTACGTTCTTACAGATCCTTGAAGGTTGATGTTTGACACTGAAGATCAACTTACATTAATTGAAGCGTAAACATTTCCTTACCTTTATGAACACGAAACACAAGCAGCGGCGCTAAGATATACGTATATTGAGAAAGAATCGGGATTTTAAAACAAGACAGCTACATCAAGCAGGTGTTGCGGTGGAAGGCGGCCATGTTGCAAACTTGGGCCAAGATCAGGCAGAAAGCACGAAACATTCATTGTGCCTCATTTAACTAATTTGACATCAATGAAGATAACATTACATTCCGAATCTAAAGTAGACGTGAGTTTCTCTAAGAATTCGCCAGAATGAAAGCCAAATTAGATCGAAAGTGATCTGCGAAAATCTTGTTCGTGCTTCAGCGTTACGTAACATGATGTACTTTCTATCGAATATTTTCCGCAATCACCCAAGCAGGCCAATAAAAATAATCTGTTACTTATTAACTTAGCCCACACTTTGACCCTGCTCGATATCTGGACCAAGGACGTAGAAGTGCTTTCCTCAAAAAAAGCAAACAAGACCAAAATATCGCCAAGTTTTCAACTTTGGTTACGTAAGTTTGAGCAAAAGTGTCAAAAGCCATTAATTATACCAATGTAAATTTTTTAAAATTTTACTTTAAGAAGCATTCAGAACTGACACAGACTTCGGTCGACGAAGTTAAAATACTTGGTTTTCTCCTTTAAACTTACATATTCGAACTACAGATAAGCTTACACTATATTAACCGCGATTATCTTGAACGTAAAACTGCCTAACGGACAAAAATACAGCAAAACGGAGTAGCTTATAAACTTACTCACCTGTAAAAACCTTTCTCCAACGAACCAGTGATAAAATTACTTATTTTGGTCAAGCATCCGCAATTTTGCTTTTCTTTTTCGGTGTTATGAGCGTTTGGACCATCCATTTTGCTTCGTTTCCTGCCGGCCTGCTGGTTTTCACACACTTGAGTTCTGTCAACACTCGAAAGCGGTAAGATGACAAAGCATTATCAATCAATTCCGCACCAGGATGGGGTAGGTAAGGATATCAAGGAAACTCATTTTCCTAGTCATTTATGATAGTTCTGTAAACTAAAAGAGGCTGTAAATAACTGCATAAGTGGAAATATTTTGGACAGGGAATAGAAGAGATAGTATAAAAATGGTGTTTAAGAGACATTTTGCAATTTATTCTGAGAGATAAGGGAGGGGACCCAGAGTAATCCTTGGTATTCTAGCTGGACTTCGTTGACGTCATTATGCAAATTTGAGCAAAACTACAAACAAACAAAAACAGATTTTGTCGTTCTCGACCTTTGCTCATGGGCTATTCCCGTGAAACTAGTTTACGTATAACCATGGGTTTGTCAGGAGCCCGTTAGGTTTAGTGGATATTCAAAGATGTTAACACGGCTAATTTTATTTGGAACGCTTAACGTAGCCGTCGAATGACTCACAAACTGCGTCAGTCTGTGCGTCATCTTCACGTTTTTCTGTGTGCCGACTAAAAATTCAAAACATGCAACTTTCTCGGCTACTCGAATACGCACATTGCACTCGCTTCAATTTAATACAACATCTTTATTTCGCATAAAAACAATATTATTTTCAATTAGAATATATTTAGGTTTGGAATTAATATTGTATAAATTCAGTTACAGTATTACATAAATTCAGTTATTACAGCCTCGGCAGTGGATATTGATCGAGCGTTATTTCACAAACTAGGTTGTTTTCAATGAGACTGGATCCATTGGATTTTTGAGTCAGCCTTCCAGCCTTTTTACGTTTCACGGCTCCCATATCTCCTTTCGATCTCTCAGTTTCAACTTTCTAAACCTGCCAAGGATTAAAATTGGCAAATGTTAATTTTAAAAGACTTCTGAAGTTAGAATTATCTGTATATACGAATTTATCCACATCTTTGCATTTGTAAATTCTCGAAAATACAGTTATCCTGACCAGAAAGGCCAGACAGAGCATATATCATAGTATGCGAACTTGAAAGGCCGGTTACCAGGCTGGACAGGTTGAAAAGCTGGTATCTCCTACCCGAAATTTGTCTAGAGGAGACTGATTTTTCTTTTCTTTTCTGGCTAAAGAATAATCCTTGCCTCTCCATGTCTTTGAAAATTTCGTTTTTCTTTCCATTCAGAATTTTTGTTTTAGTCCATTCCTTGCATTTCTATTTGACTGTTTCCCCACCAACCAATTAGTACCCAGTTCGTCGCGTTCTTTTGTTTCCGAGAGAGAGTAGACCTCAAAACAAATATGGCGGCAATGGCGGTTAGAAGAATCTCGTACACTTATTCTGCTTTTGAAGAGTTTTACAGCTGTTTTTGCCAACATTATCACAAATAATGATTTCAAATCGAAGATGACAACTCGATTTTCAAGTCTGATTGAAAGAAAACTCAAGGAACATGATGAATTCGACGGCTGAGTGTGTGATATTTCGATAAAATTTTGTAGCGTGCTCTTGCGTGTTCGCAAAGTTCAACATGGATGGAGCTCATCAGAAGAAAGCTATGGAAGATCTGATGGCCGAAAATCGTGCCATCTTAGAAGAACTTGCTCAGTGTAAAGCTGATAAGGATTTTGTGTGGAATCTATGGCGAAGATTGCAGTCGGCACAACCAGAAGTTACCTCTGTTGTGAGCATGGTCATCGCACGTGAGAAGGAAAAAAGTGAACAAAAGGACAAAAAAGTTTTGGAAATATTGCAGATGAAAGACGAAAAGATCAAAGAACTGACTGAGAAAGTGCTATCGGCAGAAGATGAATCTCACTACAGCAAGACAAGGTACCACGATTTGCTGATCGAGAATGAAGAGCTCAAACAGAAATTAGACGAAAGAGAAAGGGAGGTCACTTCAAGAGAGAAAGAAATGAGTGAAGAAAACAGTTATTTGTCCAGTTTGTTGAAAGCTCATCAGTTACAGAAGGAGACTGATGACCAAACTGTCAAAGAGAACTTGGATCGTATCGAAGAGGAGAAGAACCAACTTAAGATCAGAATAGCAGTTTTGGAGAAACAGGTCAGCGATTTTAGCGAGGAAAAGTTGAAGATGGCTTCAGCGATCGAAGTTAATGCTACCCTTGAGGAGAAGATAAAATCCTTAGAGAATGAATTAAGTCTCCTGACCTTAAAAAGTACCGAAGTTGCGAAGAATTGCGATGAAGCTGAATTAAAATTGACCGACAAAGAAAACATTGTGAAGGAGCAATTAGAAACACTGCACGAAAAATCTGAAATGATTGCACAACTAGAAGGCGATCTGGCGGCTGTGAAAAGGGAACTTGGACAAGCAAGAGAAAGTTGTAATCAGGTTACAGCTCAAGTCTCAGAGCAGGCAAGAATTATCCAACAGCTCGAGGATAATCAAAATAGTAACAGAGTGGCACTGATGGACCGTGAGCAAGAATATCGCAAAGGAATTGCTTCGCTGCAGAAAACTGTTGCTGATCTTCAGGGGCGATGCGCAGTTTACCAAGAAAGCGAAGCAAAATTGTTGCAGGACGTTGATAGACTCGAAGAGAACGCACTTAAGCAAAAAGAAGATCTTAATGTCAAGGAACTGATCATTGAAGAATTAAAAGATGCTGTTAGAGATGGTATTCGATCAGGAGAAGTTTCGAGACGCGAAGAAGAAGAAGTCAAGGCTGATCGTAGATCCACTCAGAAAAAAGTTAGATCGGAAGCAAAGATGAGTGAAACACTTGGTCCCAGATTTCAACGAGAGAAAGAGCCAGGAAGCTTAGAGGAACGGCAAGAAGGAGAACTTGTTGACCTCTCTGATGAAATTGTCGAAGAATCTGGATCTCAAGTCACGAGAAATCAAAAATCGATGGAAAGAAGGCTAGAAAAAATTTCAGCACTTCGCGAGCTCGAAAGCAGATTGGGCGAAAGCCGAAAAACGGTTGATGAACTTAAGAAACTGCTGGAGCTTAAGGAAGCGGAACTTGTAGAGACTAGACGCGCTCATTCGCAGCGACAGCAGCGTTACAGGATGCTCAGGGAGAATTATCAACTTGTGTTAGAACAGATCAAGACTTACGAAGCTTCAAACGCCGACGGAACCGGAAGTGTCACGCCACTCCCGGACAGACCGGAAGAACGAGAATTGAGGCACTTAGACAGTGACCAAGTGTGGAAGGAACTGGCTCATTATAAACGTGGCTACGAAGAGCTGGCGAAAGAGAGGCATGATGTGTTAGAAGAGATTGACGTCCTTCGAGTTCAACATGCCCATAATATTGCAAACATCCAAGAACTGCGAGTTCAACTTGGAGAAGAAAGGGAAGAGAATTCCGCTCTTCAGAGTAAGATTGTGTCCGGTGAGCAAGCTTTTGATGCGCTTCGAGTTGAAGTGGAAAAACGTGAAGACCAGGTACAGAGCTGGCAGGAGAAAGCTCTGCGCGGACAAACTATTAGCCGCGAGCTTGAAGACGAAAACCAACTTCTTAGACACGAGATTAAGGCGTTACAAGGACAAAATAAAGCGCTCACTGAGGAATTCAGTGGCCTTGCTGGTGAGTTTGAGAATCTTAAAAAGCGTTATGATGAAATGATAACCAAAGAGATGAACAGGAAGACTACAGAGGTTGAAATCCCAGATGCTAAAGAAAAAGCGAGTCATGCTGAAACTACAAGCAAAACCACTCAGGCTGAGACAGAGCAACTTGTTAAGCAGCACGTTGAATCTTTGAGTAGTTATGACGAACAAGTGAGGCGCATTGCTGACAGAATTTTATCCAGTCCCACCAAGGAAGCAGAGGTGCCAGAACAAACACGTGGCATCACACAAGGCACACAGACGGACAGGATCCCTCGTTTTGCTGACTCTGGCGTTAATGTGAATTTAGATGCGGAAGATGCTTCATCCATGGATGAAGAAGAATCAATCGATGTCAAAGGCAGTGCAAAGAAAAGCATGGTGTCTAAAGAGGGAAGCGCTCGTCCGCAGCGAACTCCACAGCCCAAAAAGGTGTTAAGAAAGACTCCGAGACGAAACGAGTGGGCAAGCATGAAGCAACGGATTCTTAGTCTAACACAAGAGGTTTCTGCACTGCGTCAATCCAAAGATAAAGCAGTGAAGGTATTGAATGTGCAAAAAAACGACTTTGAAAGCTTGCAAACGGAATACAACTCGTTACTGAGTAAGTTACAAGTCAGCCGGAACTCCGTGCAGCAGTTGACTGATAGTCTGAAGTTGTGCTTGCAAGAGAAAGATCTTTTGGCGGCGGAATTGAAAGAAAAGAATGAGTTGGAATCCAGACCGACTGCTTTGTCGATAGCAGAGTGGAAACGCTTAGAAGAGGAATTGCGACTTGCCACATTGGAGTGTATTCGCTTGGCTAATATTGTTAGAACTGTAGGGAGTGAAAACGAAGACTTACGAACAAAGCTTAAGGAAGCGCAAGGGAATTGTTCAAGGCTTGAGCACGCGGTAACGCAGAAGAAAACACTGGTGGATGAAATGAAATCTAAAATAAGAGACGTTGAAGAGAAAGCTAAGAAAGATTCAGAAACGGCCAAGAATCTGGAAGAAAGGCTCTCGCAGTGCAAGGAGAGGGAGAAAACTAACAGAGTAAGAATCGAGACACTGGAACACAGGTTGGATGGCGAGAGCCGCGAGAAACAAAACTACCATCAACAGCTGCTGAGCTGTCAGAAAGAACTGAAGAAGAAAACACAGCAGCTAAGTAGGTATGCTTTTAAAAAAAATGCGACGCAATAACATCGATATGCGACGCCATAACATCGTTTTGAACATTGATCTGCTAATGTTGTTTTTAGGTGAGAAAAGAGGGGGGATTTTAAGTATTAAGTAGTTGCTGTGCTAAAATTATTTTTGCGAGGATAACGTGTAATTTGTGTGGTTTTCTGTTTCAAGGTCCCAGACTCTACGCAACCAAGCTAAATTAGTCGTTAGCGAGATGGAAGCAGCGGCGACGATGCAGCTTCAAGGTTTAGCCAATCAGAGCGAAGCCACGATAGCCTCACTTCAGCGTAAGTTTGATAAAGCCCAGGAACGGATAGAAGAGTTTCAAGCGTTCGTTAGAACACTTGTGGAAGAACTGCTTATGAGTACTCGCACGATGCGCCGGAAACTGGAAGAATTTAAGGAGAAACAGTGGCAGGAGGCGTCAAAGACAGCCATGAAAGAAGCTCAGAGCAAGGCGTGCTCAATTCTGAACATATCGTCGGCGGATCTTGAAAATATCATGGACGAAGGTGCTAGTCAAAAGTTGGAAGAGGCGAGATTGAGGACAGAGCAGGAGCAGGCGTGGCTAGCCGAGGTGGAATCTGCATTGAAACGTCAAGGGACGTTTGCCGTACCGCTCTTAGAAGTATTACTGGACTTGGTGGACGAAAGAGTTGCCGTTGAAGCGAAATTTGCAGGATCGTAGATGAAATAATAGCTTGCGTCACTGGCTCTCTTTGAAGCGCAAAAGTACAAGAGTCAATGCTTGGTAGCTTGCGAACGCAGACGTATTTCCGGCTGTCGCTTGTCCTCGCCGAAAATAACGTCTGCGAACCCGAGCCAGGAAACGATTTCTGTGACGTAGGAATTTTAAGCCAATACAGTTTAGCTCAACTAGCCCCAGAACTACTGCGCGAGGTATTCGCTGCGAGGAGCACTCGAGTTTCATTCTATCATGGAATCTGATTGGCCAAAGAGAAACAAAAGTCATTACGTCACAGAAATCGTTTCCTGGCTCGGGTTCGCAGACGTTATTTTCGGCGGAGACAAGCGACAGCCGGAAATACGTCTGCGTTCGCAGGTTAATGCTTGGAGAAAAACCGCGAGAACGACAGGGATTGGAAAAGAACGGAAAGGAACTCTTACACCCGTTACCATGACCCCTCGTTCTTCGCAATTTTGTAACATTGACGGCTACTTGCTCGGGCAAAACGATGACGCACGTACTTTTGTTATGGCTGAGCTTTGTAAGTGCTGTGCCCTTTAAAATAATGTAGCTCTCACTGCTATTTATTTCATGAAATCGTATCTTATGCTTTTTGCTATTAGTGAGAATTAAATTACTCAATCGCTACATAACCCTGAATTTCAATTGTGACTCTAGAATACTGCTGAAATTCAGACTACCGATGTTACTAAGACAAAGGCATTCCTTTTCACCGTATCCAGTTACCAGACGATTGAACGAAGAGTTTTGTTGTAGATGACATCTTTCCTAGCCATGCTGCCTCCAAATTTTTCAACCAGGTTCCAAATCATGAACAGCTTACCAAATATGACAAAGGCGTTAATTAATTAGTGGCAAAAGCTATTAGCATGAATGGAGCTTGTCATATTTTATCCTCTTTATATTATATAGCTGCTAGGGCCTCCAGCTGCGTTCGACTGGCAGGTTATAGGCTACAGGTTCGACTTGGAAATGTTTTTGAGTAGCTTGTACCGTTCATCTATATCTTTCTATCCGGCATTATCCAGTTCAGTTGAGTACAAACAAGGCACGTGTACGAGTTCAAACATTCCGCGATACGTGCTCTAGGAAACCAGTTTAACAGGTTGACTTAATACATTTATTTATCCTAACCGAACGAGAGCGTGAAGCGCAGTTTCAAAACCTGGATTTCGGGAAAGAAAAAAGTTCAATAACATACTTGGCAAACGAGATTTGAGTGTGTAATGTCGCTGTTAAGTTTTACACGCCACTTGAAATAACGTGACCAACGGGTTCGCTAAAATGCAGCAAGAATAGGAAAAAATATACAGCTATACTACACGCTTTAAGAGTTTCCCAAGATACATACTAGTTATGCAACCCTTTCGAGTGGTATACCATGGTATACCTCTCGAGTCACTTGTATTTTCGCGGTCTACATACGAGTCTTTACCATGAAAGAGCGTTGTATAACTATTTTACACCATCCCATAGAAAATGCAGTGGCTGTCACGTTCCACAACCGATGGAACTGGATTATTGCAATGAATGGATACGACACACGAGTTAAATCTAGAAGTCCGCCATGCTGCTTTAATAATCAACTTCCCAACTTACATTACGCGCTTAAGTATATTATGTATGATGCACCGAAATGTACCCTACAAACACTACAGTGGCCAACACAATCAATGCGACATACGCGCGGCGCACGATGGAGGGCTGGGGTGTAACAATATACAATGGCTTTCCTGTATTCTGATTGGCTGTATTTTCTATGTCATGGTATACCTTTCTTCCAAGCCACGTGGCGTTACCAATACAATACTTTGTCTAAAAGGATAATCTTAGGATAGATAAATCTAAAACGAATAGACGTTAACACGTGTAGTAACATTTAACAGTTTATTGGAAAACTCCAAAAACCGTACATTTTCTCCTTTCAAGAGAACAAGTGCTAAGCAACATATTAGTTTATTTTCAGAATTAACTACGCCGTTGCCTGTTTTCCAAAAAGGTAATGGCATTAACGATAAAGAAAGTACAACAAATATAAACATGAGCTAAAAATAAAAGATTTACAAAGTAATGTGTTTACCACACAACTAGCCAGACCTTGCCGCAGCAGAAAATCGGACGAAATTTAACTACAGTACCAGACTCTAGTTACCAGGCTTCGCACGGTGATTTCCTACAGCGGTGCGTACTGGGTAATATTTCAAATTCATTAAAAATAAAACTATGATAAATTAATGGCTGTTTTGCAACCTCGCCCCATGCTAGTGCACATTTTATAAGATGCACATTTTATGTACTACTTCCAAAACTGTACATTTTACAGTGAATCCTATTTAAACCTGAACGGAAATATTTTTAGAAGGTTGCTGTTGTGAAGCCTTCGTCAAAATGGCTAGCTAACAAAACAAAATAAATGTTTTCTTCAAAAAGAAATCCTTTAACTTTAAAGGAAATCAAGTTGTTATTCACTGAAACAAAACGCAGAGTCCTTTCTTATTATAAGGATCAAAGCAACAAGCTGGTTCAAAGATGTTACCGTGTCGACCTTTCTCCGGGGGAGTAGAGTGTCACTACCTCCATGACCCCCCGGATGAGATGATAGTCCATTGCATGTAGGTCATCCCCCCCCCCCTCCCCGCAAGCTTTCTGTCAGGTTGCCCTAACAATTCGCTGGTACCCATTCATACTCCTGGGTGGAGAGGCACTCTGAGGGTAAGAACACAACACAATAACATTGGCCGGGGCTCGAAAGCAGACCGCTCGATCCGGAGTCCGGCCCGTCAACCATTCCAAGCTTCGAAAAACGAGGAGGATAACTTCATAGAAAACACATTTTAAAGGAAGTTGTTTCATGACCAAAACAAATCTCTAGAGTATTTGCTCCCGCGGGCTGCAATTCCAGTTCGCTCCCAACAACACAACATTCCAGAAATATTTCAAGCGTTCAAAGATTTACGTACGAGTTTCACCGCAATGACTATGCCAAATTTTCTAAATATTTCTTATAGGCCGTCGCATACTTTGATTCCTCTGGTTAAATCAAGGTTCCATTCGTCAAATATCTTAACTAGCTACACAAGTTTTAAACTAATTTCAAACACGTCCCATACTGACGATATTTGGTTCGTCGGTGGAAACATTGCGTGACGATCCACAGCGTTGCGTGACCTGCCAAAGCGTTGTGGGCGATTCAAGTAACGGTTGCGCAAAGACGATACGTGAACAGGACTGCACAATATTAAGTGCTAAAAAATTCAACTTAAGGATTAAAGAAAACTGTGTTTTTTGGTGTTTTTGATGTAAGTTAAATAGTAAAGATAAGAAATGTAACAGAAAACTGCAATCTAAATTGTCCCCAGTAACGGCTCGCTTTTCATACTTATTCCTAAAAATTTAACTGAGGTTTACTTAATATGGTTAAACCTCCACTTGCAGACACTACCCGTTCATGGCCACCTCTTATAAGCGAATTCTCAGTCATCGTGTCAGCCATTTTTGAGCCTTCTATATAACAAAGAGATCCCTTCCCTAAACGAACACTTTTTTAGGTCTCAAGGGTTTCTGCTTATAAGAGGTTTCTCAGTGCTACGAATACCGGGGAAAATACCGGAGACATTTAAACGTATACTTATTTACAGACTTAAGTGTGGGTAGAAAAGAAATAACGAGCAACAAAAACAGGGGGTAAAGTAAGTATCCCCTGTTAATCCAATCCCCGTTATACCCGATTTGACGAGAGCACAAGTTTTCTCCGATAAATCCTAAATTTGATTGGTTATTTTAATTTGGAAACTCAGACGTCCTCAGAGCCTGGAGTGAAATCGGACATTCTTACGAAGGTCACCCTTGGACCCGCCTCCTCGTCATTGTAAGGCGGCTGTTCCTCCAGCTCAGGGGCAGCAGAAGGCGCGTCTTCACCCATGCCGTCCGTTTGATTTTTCGCAAAGTTTATAAACACCTGTAATGAGATAAAGTGCACGGTTTGTTTTAAACCTTTTTACCACACGTAAAATTTCATACTTAACAACGATAAATATGGCGCGAGAATTGGAAGGTGGGAATATTTTCGGAAGGGGTAGATAACGGAATTATGCATTACCCGCTAATAAAGCAGCAAGATTTCGCACACCACTCCCCTTCAGGAGAGAGGTATATTACGTCATCTTAGGTCGCAGCCCGGTAAGCCGTTATAAGTTCTTTTTTACATGGCTGTGTCTCACAAGGACTGGGAGCTACCAAATTCACGAATTTGATCGGCTAAAATCGTTTATTGACCGATATTGATCGATATTAACCCATACAGTCCTCCTGCTCGGTTAATAAGAGCTAAGTTTTGTTCTCAATTTGTCCACTAAACCTGACAAACGGGAAAGAACTTTCAACAAACCTGATCGAGTGTTGTCTGTGAGACTGAGTAATCTTCAATTTCGAAGATCTTGCGGTTGGCCTCCAGATGACCAAATACGTTCGAGAGCAAAAGGCCTTGAGATGGGAACTGATATTGCAGCTGGTTGTGATGTTGATCCTAAAATGAACCGAGAAAAGGAAAGTGGTGAGCTGATGAGAAATGGCCAGGGACAGTTACGATAAGAATAGACTGGAGAAAGAGGCAGGTAGGCAGGCGCTACACAGATAGCCAGATTGCTAGGCAGACAGACAGACAGACAGACAGCTAGGTAAGAATAACAGTAGATAGAAAACTAGGTAGGTAGGATAGAGACAGACTGACAGATAGACAGCTAGGCAGACAGACAAAGACGGACAGCTAGGTATTAAAGTAAGAAGGTACACCGGTTGGACAGAGACACAGACAGAGAAAGATAGACAGACAGACAAGCAGAGAAAGTCAGCTAGGAAGGCAAGCAGTTCAGCAAGCAGTAAGGTAGACAGACAGACAGACAGACAGACAAAGGCAGGCAGGTAGATAAGGAGGGAGGGAGGCAGGTAGGCAGGAAGGGAGGTATGCAGGTATGCAGTCAGACAGAAAATTGGTTCAAGTTGTTGGCGTGTAATGGTCAGATGATAGATAGGTAACAAGACAATTAAAGTAGTCAGACACATTGAGGAGTGAAATGAAATCAAGTATAACACTGCGAGTGATGATACGATAAAAGTACCTTCAGAACTGCTGTAGGGAACAGGCCTCTTATTAACTCTGATACTCCCTCTAAATCAGGATTTTCTCCTATAATTCGCAGCGTCACTGTGTACCCATCTCCAAATCTGGAAAATGCAGACATACGAATGCTTTTAAGATGGCACGCGGCACAGTAGTTTTACTCGGTATTTTGTACATCCAGAGGGTACTACAGTTACCATGACAACTCCAACACGAAAAATTTGTGTGACCCTCACATTAAGGATAATGTGGTACGATGCGTTTTGATCAAACTTACTTGCACTTGAGATGTTGTGGACTGCCAAGACATTTAAACTGTCCATTTACCATGATGGCAACACGGCTACACAGAGATTCGCACTCTTCCATGCTAAAACAAAATTGTAATAAAAACGCGATCAATTGTGTAACTTAAACTAAATCTAAATTGATTGCTAGTAATTCTTTCTTGTCCAGCAGCACTGCATTGATGAAATATTGTTTTCTCTTTACCGCGCTAAGGCAAATTCAAGTAAGAATGTTTGAAAAATAAACGACGTAGGAAGAATAAGGAAGAATTCACTGAGCGCGCGTTGTTGCCAGAACAGTTGCTAAGCAACAGGACGATATGCCATGACTCTTTGGCGACGTAACAACTTTCCGAGAGCACGAGAGTGCTCGAGCATCCGAGAATGACTGGATGACAACAATCGGGAAATCTTCGTGAGTCTCCGAAGATTGTCCATATTTGTCATGTCTTCGCAAGCTTACCTATGAGATGTTAAAATCACTGTGCGCCCCTCTTTCACAATACCAGTAATGATATTCCACAAGAAACGCCGAGCTTTTGGATCCATACCAGTGGTAGGCTCGTCCTGAAATTGAGACAAGGACTATTAGAGAAACGTAATCAACTAACAAAACGCGTTAAGTTTCTCGCAGAAAATTTTCCCGTACGACCTTTTTAAGTATCAGTGGCAGAGATCGAGAAGGATTTCAAGTAGCTTAACTCCACATAACAGTTAGATAAGCCCATTTTCTATTCGTTCCCAGAGTTGCTCGAGTCTCCCAGCCGACGGGGCTTGGGCACTAGAATGGATCACTTCGACCCAGTCTCCAGCTCTTGATTGACTCTTCTACTTGATAGCGAGCTATGAACTCGTAAAGGCAATCTTAATAAAACACATAGACTTACCAGGAAAATAATAGGTGGATTGCCAACTAGCGCAATAGCTGTGGACAGCTTTCTCTTATTTCCTCCACTGAACCCACCAGCGCATCTGTTCGCGTACTCGGTCAGATTCATGCGAGCAATCAGACTGTCTACAACCTGAAAACAAGGATTATTACGTCAAGCTTCTCATAACCCGTTCTCTTATACTTCTCCTAATGCACGTTTTGAGAAACTGTGAGTACATCACCAGTGTACTCGAGGGCACATTTATATTGTAACGTGAAATAATATGATAAATAATACTGGAGTTGCTGGGTGAAAAGCTTCAAATAGCTAGGGTGTTTTTTTAACCTTTATATGAGCGAAAGAATCCTTAAGACTAGAGTTAAAGTGCTCACCAGTCATTATCAGGTTATACAAAACCCATAACCTTTAACTATAAGTATAGTCTATTAAAGTTAATTCCACGATCCACACTGGCGCAAATAGTTAGGGAAGAGAGCTGACAAAGAATCTTGTTTTATATTATGAAGAGTAGTCAAGTAAGAACTTGACTTACACTGTTAGGTGAAGACTTTTGAATTTGAAACGTTTCTTTTTAAGGAACTACAATCTCTTAGAGGAGTTCGGGTTTGTGTTCAGTTTTATTCCTGTCTGAGTTTAACTGAAAACTTGTCAAACCTGTTTGATGTGTTTTTCAGGTACTCCTCTGAGCCGTGCGTACAGCCGAAGGTGTTCTGAGGCGGTCAGTAGGCTGTCAAGCCCGTCAAACTGGGGACAGTAACCCATGGACTGATGCGCGTTATGGATGTTAGTCAAAATACTGAAGATGAAAATAAATTAGAAATACATGATCAGAAAATACATTATACAACACGTTATATCGCGTTTTCCCTCCACCGATCCAATCGGTTGCAAATTTTCCCGCCCTTGTTTTCCCGCGCTTTCCACCGGTTACATGTTTTCCCGCTCTTTCCACCAGTTGCACGTTTCCCGCGCTTTCCACAGCCGGTTACATGTTTTCCCGCGCTTTCCACAGGATACATGTTTTCCTTCCTTATTCACCGGTCTCATGTTTTTCCGCGTTTTCTACCAGTTACATGTTTTCCCGCGCTTTCCACTGGTCTCATGTTTTCCCGCTCTTTCCGCCGGTTACATGATTTCCCGCGCTTTCCACCGGTTGCATGTTTTCCCACCCTTTGCACAAGCGACATATTTTCCTGTCCTTTCGAACGATGGAATTTTTCCTCGCCTTTTCTAGCGGCTGCATGTTTTCCTGCACAAGCTGTTCACCCCATGTTTTGCTTGTAGTTTAAACATATTAACTAGCACTACGTGTAATTCTACTTTTAATCTGCGAATGTGGACAATACAAAGATGAAACTACTCGAAAAACCATTTTTGTGACGTGTCGTTGTAACTGGTCACAGAGAGCAGTTAGAAACATTGTTGGATTTACCTGTAACCATCGACAAACGCTTCTCCTGAAGTCACCGAAATATCTCCCGTCAACATTTTGAATGTGCTTGTTTTTCCAGCTCCATTTACTCCTAGCAGACCAAAACACTGAAATACAGGTACACGCGTTACTGAAACTTCAAAAGCCCTGTATGTTATCCCCTCACCCACCCATGCATGGGATACTATTCCATCAGAATCACTTCCGACATTTTGCCAGCTTGTTTCAACCTTCCTTTGTTCGTTGCCTCAACCAAGAGCATAACGTACGGACAATGGCCTGGGTTCGAATCAGCCTCGATCCTAGGGTCTCACAGGGAGAATCTGGGAACCAGATTGGGTTTAACAAACTACACTTTACCCCACTGAAGCTTGACACAGAAGAAAATATCTAACCTCGCCTTTAGGAACTCCAATGCAAAGACGATTCACCGCCACGTTTTGCCTGTTTCTAGATTTGTACACCTACAAAGTAACGAAATGATATATATTTCTCAGTAACTGGCACAACATAACTCGGTTCAAACGTCACTTTTCACACTCTGCAAGAATTAGCTATGTAATATGTGAGACATGACAAAATACAAGTTACTCATTCGAGAGTCAAAATAACACAAATTCTTAGACGAGAACAACCACCTCTTCAGCAGTTTTCTTTACAGTTAAAGTTTCCGCGTGGTTTAGGACAGCCATTTAATGCGTGTACTAATGACTGAATAAGTGGATGAAATATCACTTCCTTTTATTCTAACATTGTTTAGCTCAATATTTCCTTCCGTTTATTACGACAAAGTAAGGAAAGAAAAACAAGGCGAGCACCAGCGTTTAAGTCACTACAAAGATAGCCAAAATTTTCACAAAAAATAATTTGCTTTTGAAGTGACGTCAAAACAAAACTAAGTTCTAACCTTGGTCAAATTATCCAGGCGTAATATGTCATTGATTCCCCCTCCTCTTTCAATACGTTGTCGTTCTTTATCGACATCTTCATCTTCTTCGTCAATTGGCTTCAGCGCAACTTTTACCCGTCTGGTGGAGAAAAGATGCACGGAATAAGGTTATGTCTACGCGTATGTATTTAAGTCTGTAAACGGATACAATTTTTCTCCGTCCACACTAGGTTAGCAATCCTTTACGCCTAGCAGGCTACAATATTTAGAGAGAAAGCCACATCAGCCTTGGCTGGTTTTCATGCGGGTCCCCTATCCTGGTCGAATTGGTATTTGGAGGGTTGGTTTTGGCGGAGGGAGGAAAACCAGAGAACCCGGAGAAAAACCCTCCGAGTAGGGCGAGAACCAACAACAAACTCAACCCACATATGGCATCGGGCCGGAATCGTACCCAGGCTACATTGGTGGGAGGTGAGCGCTCTCACCACTGCGCCGTCCCTGCTCCGGGAAGCGTTTTTGAAAATATACGTTTATTAAACATAACCAAGCAATAATGAACCACGCAGAAGTCTATGATTCCAAGAGAGAGAGTAAAAAAGTTGATTTTTGTAAAACAACATGGCAATATACCCACCTTTGTGGCAAGAAGAAACGGTATTCAATCAGAATAGTAATGAAAAAGAACAGAAATCCTTGGATGATCATCATAAGGATGTTACGACCAGTGATGTCCCAGCTGAACGGATCTCGAACCAAGTCTTGCCCTGAAAGTGAACAAACAAACACACATGCCAATAAATAAATCGAAAAGTGTGCCTATCATTTAACATCGCTACTTTGTAGCACGCAAGAAGGAAAACCTACATTTACGAATTTGGGAAGGGTCTTACCGGGCTGCAAATATTACATTTTGGAAAGTAAAGGTAGTTATTGAATGTGGTTACTGGAAAGTAAGGACTGCTTTCTCGGAGAAGAGCGGTTTTTTTTCCTTTCTTTCAGCCGTTTCTTACCTATCTCTGTACTTTTACTAAGTAATAGACCAGACTCTTGAAAACTAATTGTTCCCAATTCAAACTAATCAAGATTTCACCATCTCGGTGCTGATTTTAGAGGCAGGGCACATAATGGAAATAGAACTTATAGTAACGTTGCGTATTAGAATATCGGTCGTTATTCCAAACATCACACACACACAAAGAAAAGAATCCTGTGGGGAAAGCAAATTAAATCATTTCGGTTCCCGAGTTGAAAAAGCAACAAAAAAGAAGATAGACACGCACCGAATCTGTCAAAGATATCCATAAATTGATTCTTGGCAAGATCGATCAGTCCACGTCCCAGACAGTAGTTTGGAAAAATCAGGAAAATTCGCTTCAGCATGTCATTGATTGCAATAAGTTCCTGCAATAACAACACGAGAGCAAAGGTCAAGGGTATAACTACAATTTGTAGAGCGGCCAATCAAAACCAAGGTAAAGAGCAAATGAACCAATGAGAACTAGAAGCACATACAGGTGACAAGCGCTAAATAAGCGCTAAATAAAAGGCGGGAAAACACGTGCGACCAAGTCGCGACGGTTTTGGATTCACATCTTGATAGAGCGAGTTAGTAGTTTGAACATTTTTTTCCTTTAAATCAAACAGAGTGTAATAAAGCAGAACAACAGCAATTCTGAATTACTTCCACACTCAATCGAAAATCGCTTTATGTTGTACATAGTCGTGAGAGAATTTTATTGCAAACATTTAATTCAATCTTGCACTCTTGGTCACCTAAAGATCTTTAAAGGTCTCTAATGGAACCCAGTTTCCTACCGTGTCATCCGTGAAAAACTCCAAGATGAAGGTAGCCAGTGTTGTGTTGATTCCGATGAACAAGTTGACGCATATTAGCACGATATAAGCTGTGCTTGACTCACTAAACAGAAACGACGCTGGGTACATGAGTGGAGTGATAGCCCATCTGTAAAAACCAAAACACAAGCAGCTATAACCTTCTCATTGCCTTGAATCAATACGGTTCTAACTTCATGTTTGTACGTGAAACCCTAGAGTGTGACCATTCAAATGAAAGCTACTGCGCTAAACTTTCATGTAGTACTGTTTATTATGCTGCACGAGGTGGTTCAAACTTTTAGGTCTGTTGATGAAACCCTACCAAGCTAAACTTTCATGTAGTCATGTGGAGGTGGTTCTAACATTAAGGTCTGTGGATGAAACCATATTGTGTGACCATTCAAATGAAGGGTATTGGGCAGTACTTTCATGTAGTACTGTTTATTATGCTGTACAAGGGGATTCTCACTTTTAAGTCTGTGAATGAAACCTTAGTGTGTGACCATTCAAATGAAATTTACGCTTTTCAAGGATGGTTATAACTTTTAAATGAAAGTCTGTGGATGAAACCCTAGCGCATGACCATTGAAATAAAAGCTATTGAGTAGTACTTTTATGTGGTACTGATAATTCCACTTTACAAGGTTGTTCTCTGGAAGAAATTCTAGAAGGGTTTCTTCCGTAAACTTACCCATAAAGGAGAAGGAGAAGGAATGTCGGTGGAAAATTCATAGATGAAGTGTAAGCATCTTCACCAAACGCCAAGAAAATGAATATACAACACAGTGCTGGAATAATGTAGTTGACCTGTAGAAATAGCAACACAGTTTAGCGAGCCATACTCTGAGGGTCTTGAGAAAAAAAAAAAAAACAAGCTTTTAATCTTAATCTTAATTGCAACTCGTGTCTCAGCCCGCACTTACCAAGTCCCAAACATAAGTAGACAACCAGTAGACGTAAGGGCGGACACCGCTGACCAGGTGCAGATGCTTGGCTTTGCAGTTTCGTTCATTGACCAGATAGACAACAAAACTGGCGGGAACAAACGATAGAGCAAACACCACACAGATGGCCACTAACACGTCTATCACACGATTGAAGCTGAAAAGCAAAATGAACAAATCAAGTCAATGCTTTTTTTTTTTTCGTACGTTTTGATGTTTTCCTCCCGTTATCACTCTATGTTCTAGGAGTGTCGTCTTAAGATTGCAGTGGAAGTCTCTAACTATTAAGAATTTTGAGTAATATCCAAACACCGAGAAGAAAGTAATACGACACGCAGCGGAGTATTTTTGACGAGCTCCGAGGTGTTTGGAAATGTGGTCAAACACTATCTTGAGTGTTTCATATGTCCTCTAAATCGAAACCAAAATGAAGGAGGAAACAGGAAGTAAAACCATAAAAATCTGAATTCTGATCAGCTATCCAAACATCTTCACGGTCATGTTATGATTTCTTTGGTTTAAATTTCATGAATTATCAATGAGTTTCTGGAGTGGATTTGAAGAAAAGCGGGGAAAATGGATACTGAATGAAAATTTCATTTTAGAACTTAAAGCAAACGATAACGACATGGACCAAGAGATTGACCACAAAATCTATTGCTGTAAATCCTAAACGTTTTTGTTTCTGTTTGGTGGTGATGAATATTTTTGTTTCTGTTTGATTTTTACCTAAATTTTTATCCTTTCACATTTACCTAAAATACTAAAGTTCACATGCTAATTAACAAATCGACGTCAGTTTTTCATGCGTCTGTCCTGTTATTGATCATGAATTTCGTCATAACATTGTGGAGTGGATCCGCAGACAACTTTGACAATGTTATGACGAAATTCATTGTTAATAACAGGACAGACGCATTCAAAAATGACATCAATTTGTTTTTTACTATTAATAACAAATTGCCAAATTGTCCGCTCTCGCTCGTTGACGCATCGCATAAATTATAAATTCCTGTGTCTGTCCGCTTATCGATAATGAAAATTAACCAATGAGCGCGCGAGAATTTCTGCAGTTTTCGTAGAAAGAATTATTGAAGCACCAACTTACAAAGTTTCATCACTCAGCTGTTCTTTGGTATAGTTCATTGGGTGGTTAATTGTGTTAATACCTGCAAAAATGACAACAAAAAGTAAAATTAGCTTCGAATTTAGCCCACATGTTTCAGGTTCTCAAGAATGGGTAAGCATTCTTTTTTGTACCACGATATAGTCACCAGTAATGAAGATCGTATTTCTTGACTGTTTACTAGAGGACTTCATCAAGCGATGAGGTCAACTGCTCACGTGTTACCAGATGTAGCCTCGTAGCCAGCTACAAAGGCGGAATTCGATCCTAGCTGCTCGGCTCGATGTCTTCACTTCCTCGTTCGCAATCCACCTCAATCTTCACCAAACTAAACCATCCATGTTTCTTTTTGGTTTAATATAATTTCTTTGGTGTTTTTCTATCTTAGTATTCCATCATTTTGAGATTTCATTCAGTTTAAAGTTAGTTTCCACATTGCAAACTTGACTTGTTATGTCGTGACTAACATCGTTACCCGTGACAGTAAAGGTAACGCCAAGACTAACATATAACCGTCAGTGACTTACCAAACTGTGACGCGTTTAACCCTTTCTCTGCGGCCTTGCTTCTCAGGATTACATTGTTCAGAATGTTTAAGAACGTTGGAGCAGCGTGATACCCTTTGGTGTTGTACCAGGCCTGAAACAAGGAAAGCAATTCAATGAAATTAGCTCATGGAACACTTTCAAATGCAGAAACGATGGCCATGTTGTCTTCATTTACAGATTTAAGACACTTAACCTTCAATTTGACAAAGAATACTTTATAAAAGTAA
The DNA here is from genome assembly GCF_964199315.1 of Orbicella franksi. NCBI lineage: Eukaryota > Metazoa > Cnidaria > Anthozoa > Scleractinia > Merulinidae > Orbicella > Orbicella franksi. The sequence continues at coordinate 15,830,168 of NC_138158.1, forward strand.
TTCAGAAGTCAAAATAGCAGTTTCCGCCATCGATGGTACAACTCGCTTGCCTTTGGTTGCCAATCATTTGTTAAGCACTGTTCTCTTGATGGGTTTCCTGTGACACGGAATCGACGCTATCTTGTTGGGTTACCTGTGGCGAAGGCAAGCTCCAACAGTTTCATGCATACGAATAAATGGCAGTATGGCCGTGTGACGGTCACTTTATTGGACAAGGAGGGACAACAAAAGAGCAAGCTTCACATTTACCATCATGATTTCCTTCAAATCGTAAATCTGTCTGTTTACAGTTCTAGAGTACATTACCTTTGCATTGTGTTCCTTGATAAGTCCACTGAGGCTTGTCATATTTGACTGATTAAACGAGCTTGGAAGATTCTTAAAGTTGTCTCCAAAGGTTACACCGCCATACCTAACCACAGGGGCAGATTGTCCTCATTTTAGATGGACAGAAGAAATTTATGACATGAAAAGACACTGACAGAATGGCGCGGACAATTTCTAAATGCGCTCGTCTTAGCATCAGGTCGCAAAGAAACCAGGGGATTGAAGTAAAGAAAAAACAAGAAAGTGTGGCGACGCTAAACAGCAGAGGAGGGAAACCTCCCTCTACTAGACTCCCCTCCTCATATCTTTCCCAACTCCACCCCCCTCCTCATTTTTAAATTCTCTTCTGTCCCAATAGACCTTTTTAGCTCGGGCGGTTTGTTTTCCCATTACAAACCACGTGATATTCTATAGAGAATTGTTCTTTTATCCATCTAGCAATTATTCCTTCATATATATACGCGCGACTATTTGAAAATTTGAAAGCAAGAATTCTCGAGAGTGTCATCACATGATCTGAAATGGGGCAACAAACCACCCAAGCTAAAAAAGTCAACTCCCCTCGCTCCAACTTGATCACCAAACCACAGCGTCGGCTTGAAACATGGAGTCACCGTTAACCATCCAGGTGCCCATAACATTCAGCAACTCCTCTTTGAACGGGATACAACGTAAGGAAGGTTTCAGGCCTCATAACATAAACCCCTGAATATTCCTTCTACCTACCTCTTCCTGATAAACCTTCCATACGTCTTCAGAAGATAGTCGGTCATATTGCGCCCAGTCAAGTTCTGTAGCTTGTCACCCGTGAACGATTGCCACTGCGAGGGCTTGGGACCACCTGCGCCCGCGGGACACTTGGCGGTTCCAGTTGATTGACAGTCGCATTGCAACGTACTAACTGGCTCTGTAGGATTGCTGGAGAAGTTAACTGGTTTTCTTGGACAGGTGTTTTCCAAACAAGACGTTCCTACCGCGTAGAAAGACAACGTAAATAAATAACAAAAATACACGTGTAGATTGATATGCTGACGAATCTTTTTTTACTTTAGCTCACTTATGACTTGCGTGGAGAAAGCATCGTGCTATGCAGCAATAGACATCAACATCTTATGACCTTGTTCGTTCGTTCGTTCGTTCGTTAGCTGGTTAGTTAGTTAGTTAACATATTTAGGTCTTTTGCTTCTAGTATTGAAGGAGTCACTGGCTTTCAAAAACTGCAAAATTACTGGGTAGCGAAAGGGTTAAGTCCAGAAAATTCTAGGTAAATCTTTATCAGCTTTTAAAGCCGCGTTAGACAAAAAGTATTTAATACATCGGGCTGCAATTTCCAGGGACAGTTAATCGTACCATGCTTTTCCAGTATTCAGAGTTCATATTTTTGTGGCTCGATCAGACTGAATCACCTATTGCTACTTAAAGAGTATTCTATGAAAAGAGCGCTAGATCGCAGTTAAATCGAACATACCACAACTCGTAACTTTCTGACGCATTCAAGAGTAGAAAAGGAAAGCGATTCTAACTCCGAACAACAACATGATCTGCTTACCAACTCCGGGATAACGCACCAAACTGTCAGTCATGTCCTTCGTCATGCAAGTTCGCCGATCACCATCCTCAGCGAATGCTACGTAATGCTCATGTGGGTCGACTTTCAGAAACATGTCCGTGTTCAGTTCTAGTGCAGGCATTTCACTAAAAGGTCTGATCTGCGACACAATCATGGCTAGGCACACGAAGATAGCTGGTAACAGGATCTGAAAAAAGGAACCAAATTCAATTACAAAGTTCTGAAATCGTTTTTCCTTTTTTTTTGTTGTTTTTTTCCGTCTTCGCTCTCCATCACTTCTAGAACAAAGGCACCAAATTGTAAGGACTACAAAAAGCAATGTACCTTCATTCAGAAACTCCAGCCAAAAAAGCCGCTTATTTTTTACTTTTTACCATTTGAGCAAACAGCTAATTTCAAGAGTAATCGTATCTATAACAAAATTCTCGATCGTGATTGGTTCTCCACGCGCCTGTTTGTCCGGTAATCGGCGCGCTATCACGTGGGTATCCAATTACATAATCTCAGAGTGACCTCTGATATTTGTTAGGTAGGGCGGGTGTGACAATATTTTAGGTGGACGCCATTTTGAGCCTTGCTGCGCATGCGGCTCCCCATGCGTTCCAAGAGGCCCGGGCGCTAGTTAACTTGTATCCAAACTCCCAAGTTTTTGGAGTAGCGATATTAAATCTTACAGCCCATTTGCTCGACGAAATGCCACATGGAGATTAACAAGAATGTTTTACCTGTGAGATGAAAGCTTTCCTGTTGCGTCTGAGATGATGGAATCGTTTCACAATCAGTGCCCAGAACTGGCCTTTGAGAAGTTTTATACCTTCCAGCTGCTTATCTGCATCGTAACCTCCATCCGTACTTTCAAAAACTGGTGAAGGTATGTCTTCCAATTCTTGATCTTCAAGAAATGAAAACAAAATTTGTTTATATCAATTTCGAAACCTAAAGTTCAAAACCACCACACTGTAAGAAGTGCCATCTGATGGTATTTTAACTTCATTTCCAATAGGCCATTTCCAAGTTGCTTTTTCCCTTTGTTTCAAAACAAGTTCTGAAGCACAACCTCAGTTTCATATGGAAATCAGTTTGATTTGTAAGACAATGAACGTGCAAGAAACACTCATTTCAATATGAAAGGTTGTGCACCAAGACTCATTTTGAAACAGAGGTAAAAGCAACCCGGAAATGGCCTATTATGATGGACTTTGGCTGCCTTGTTTTGCCAGTCGAGAACACAACGTGTTTAACAGCAAAATGAGAGAGAGAAAGATATATAAAACTAGCAAAAATGATAATGGCATAAGTGAAACTCGCTCGTTCTTAGTCTTCGCTTATAAGAAAACTCTGAGACGAAGAGGATCATGGGCAGTAGTCCCATCATCCCTTGCTTCCTACATCTTTCTCAAGAGGGAAGGCTGGACGCGAGTCGGTAAATGAAGCGCGACTGCGGCCCGTCTTACCGCCATCAATTTCTTCAGTTGTGTTTGCCAGCAGCTGATCTCTGTCTGTGAAGCTGTCGCTTATTCTTGAACTACGACTCAGCTGAGTGCGGAAACTGGGTCGGCGTTTAGGCATCTCGGCAGCAAGCATGTCTGGTCATTTTATGGAAAACAAAACATGTCAAAAAATATAAAGGAATGAGCTTAAAAATCATACAGAAAGCTTATGCTTATGTCAAATGAAGACATAAACGAACGATACACGCATATGCATTAGCAAAGGTAAGTTCAGTGTAAGCGCAAAAGGCTATTAAAAAAAAAAAAAAAAAACAGTCTCCTCCAAGCTTGTGCTTGTGTTTCTGTTGAAACTCTTACAAGTTCCTCGTATTTTGATCCAGCATTGCGAGACTTTGCTGCGAAATGTTGTGGCCAACTAATGCAACATGTTTGCCTACAAACAGCGATGACAATAATTATCATAACAACCGACGTACGGGCTGTTTTTCAACTTGAAAAACTGAACCAATTTTTAACTGTACCTTCCTCCTCAGCGTTCGCTACTTCAGCAACTTTCAAGAAAACCTGCAAATCAAAAATAGTCAGCCAACACAGGTGAGACACTGGCTGTTATCACACGATTGAGGTAGCTATAGGAGCCAATGGCTAAAATCAGCTACGTGGGCGTGCACAATGGCCTAGCTCGCAAAACGTCTCTCTGAAGTTCAACAGCGATAAGTTCCCTCCTAAATGAAAGCCATTATGACCATTGTGGGTCTAGATCTATGATGATTAAATGATAGCTGAGAAATGTTCAAAATTTTCACTGTCAACTGAGAATTGACGTGTTTCTAACCGAGCAGTTAAGATCCGAGACCTGTGCAACCTACTTATGGATGAGATTGGGGCTGAAATTTGAAATGACAGCTGAATAAACAACCTAGAATTCAACTCAAGGCCCCGTACACACTACGCCGGAGACATTTGAAAACGGCACTTTTACTCTGAAAACCCATCAAATGTTTTCCGTCCACACTACGCCGGAGGAATTTCAAAACGGCAACAATCACCGGTCATGTTGGATTTGTGTTTGAGGAAAACTCGGTCAGGGAAATCACAAGATTATCGTGTCGCAATTGTTTTCGAAAAGCTCCGTTTTCAAAATGTTTTCCGTCCACACTAAAGCGCAAAGCCGGCGTTTTCAAATTCCTCCGGTTTGAAGAGCGTTTTCGAAAAGCTCCGTTTTCGTGACGGATTAGTGTGGACGGTAGGCCTAAACGTAGAAATAAAGCTGCGTTTTCAAATTTCTCCGCCGTAGTGTGGACAGGACCTAAAACGGAAAGATTTCAGCAAAGCCACCCAGATCCGCTATGTGAAACGTGGCTTAAAATATTGTACCTCTTCAAGAGTGGTGTCTGACACTCCATAACTACCAATATGCAGTTTGTCCAGGTTCTTATCCAGTTCCTCAAACAGATCTTGGAAGCGTCCCTCCTTGGCCATCTCAGCTGGTAGAACGTACGTTAACTCGGACCCAATGTTCTCGACCAACTGAGCCGAGGGAAGGTAAGACTTAATGAAGGAAGTGACCAGCGACTCATTGCAAAAGACTTCTGTGTCCTGCAGAGTGGGGTCTGAGTTAGAAGTCCCTGGCATGGAACTGAGGCTTTCTAGTTCGGATGCATCAAGCGAATCCATACCCACACCTGAGGGGAAAGTATCAAAGTGCGTCAAAATTTGTTTAAAATTCAATAAATGCTTACGACAAAAATGCTAGAAACACAAATGGATGGAACATCAGAAAGAGAACAGCAAACTTTGTAGGCAAGTAACATGAGTCGGCTTAGAGATAAGATTTTCACTCCTTTTTTAGATAATTTATTTTCCGTTCGCATGATATGAGCAATATGTTTTACCTTTGACTTGTAGATCTAAATCTGTTGTACATTGTGATTTTTAATTAGGTTTTAAATAAATTCTAAATTACGTTACAAATTAAAATAGGTTTTATTTAAATTGTAACAATGTTTATAGAGAGCCACAAGTTCAATAGTTTTTTAACTATTAAGTGTCACCCTCTTTAAACAAATTTTGATTGATTGATTGATTGATTGATTGATTGATTGATTAATAGCCAAACCTCGGAAGTACAAATACGTTTTCACGTTGTTTGTATAATAAATTTACCTTCATCAAGGGAGCTTCCCATTGAAGGTATCGAAGGAATCAGGGTTCCTACATTAACATCTTTCAGGGTCCGAGCAGTGCCGGGCCTCTCCTCGGGGGCCTTCTTGGTGAGCGTCACGTAGTACCCATTGCCATAATGTCCCTTGAGGAACAAAGACGAGCCACAGCATTGAAGCTTTCCTTGAGAAATAATGGCGATTCTGTCTCCAAGGATATCAGCTTCGTCCATGTGGTGAGTGGAGAGCAACACTGTGCGACCTGAGGCAAAATGAAAATGAAATGTTAAACAAGGTAATGATGAAATATGAGTGCTCTTATGTCTATGAGCAAACTCGAGAATTTCGCAGTGAATGATGGCTAATATGAGGAAACCTTTGCGTAACGCGAAATTACTCTTTTCTTGAAAAACACTGTTGTTTAAAACTGGGAGAGTTACAAAACACAATAACCAAAGCTCCTTTAACTAAAAATAATGATTCTGACAGTAAACTTTTGCAAAGATCTTTTCTCCGGAATTCATGCCCACAGCAGAAAGGTTATTTAAAAACTGTTTACGAACGCTATAAGACAATGTTGACAGATCTATATAAGCCAACCTTTACGTGACTTGAATTGAACCTTTCCTGGTATGCTTCGCAGCACCTATTTCACCGTTGCTTGACGCACGTCCGAACGTATCACGTTGTCCTTGAGATGTCCGACAAACGATATATACGCCCGCAAAACAACGGAATTGCGAAAAGTTAACAGATGATCGATCAACCCCTTATTTGCATAACCTGAAGCCCGCTACAGCCCGTAACTTGCTTACGCCACTCACGAGTTAAAAATGATGAAGAAATCAAACGGGGAAAGGAGATTTGACAAACCTCACGTTAGTCATGATCAAAGAAATATTCATTACAAATTAGTCCGTACCGCTTTTGTAGTGGAGGAGCAGATCCCAGATTCCTCTCCGAGCGAATGGGTCCACACCAGCCGTGGGCTCATCCAGGATAACCACTTTGGAGCCTGCTACAAATGCCAAAGCTACAGAGAGCTTTCGTTTCATACCTCCAGAGAGACACCTAGCTAATTCGTCACGTTTATTTTCAAGGCCAACGTCCTTCAAGAACCTAAATGGAGCCAGCTATTTGTTAGCAAATCTAATTTAACCACATCTGATGGATCCAGCAGCTAAATCAACTATGCATATTGATTCAAAATCAAGTATGGAAGTCAGGAGAATAAAAAGGTGATCACTGAGCAGAAACGGTCTTAATGTTTATCCAATATTCTCCCAACCACTACTATAAGAAATTAGGCCGACCATTAAGGAGAATTTGAATGTAGAGACATTGACAACCACAACGCTTTCAAGAAACATTTAGTTGCCTCTAAGGAGCTCAGCTCGGTATTTTGAGTTATTTTGGTCACGTAGAAAATTACCTCTAAACTGAAGGACACCTATAGTTTACTAAGATGGAAGAACACCAAAAAAATAACAAACCGTAAAGGAACAAGGATGGTTAAGGATGGAGAAGATAAACACGGATTACAAACGACGAACTTGAAAAATTTAGGCGTCAGCTACAGGTATTTAACTCCGAATTTTGATTGGGTAACTGGATCATCCATGTTTTTGGTGATTAGCCTTAGTGATGGTCATAACAGCCTCGATCGAAAACCACTGTAACTTTGTTTTTGTTGTCATTCTAGCATAAAGACAGCCTGTGAAACCTAGACAAAGCTAGGAAATATTGACAACTGTAATATCTGCAGTTACCTCTCAATTTCATCCGGGATATCAGCCTTGGCCATCCCCTTAAGAGACGCATAGAACCACAAATGCTCACTCACAGTCAACCCACTAAACAGCACATTGTACTGTGGGCAGATTCCGAGGCTTTTTCGGACCAAATCGATATCTTTTCGGATGTCGTGACCGTTGATGATGGCGGTACCAGATGTGGGTGGAAACAGGCCTGTTAATACCGACATTGTGGTGGTTTTGCCCGCGCCGTTGTGACCCAGAAATGAAGTGATTTGACCTTGATACAGATTTAGATTCAAACCATCTACAGCGAGTTTGTTGCCGTCTTTGTAAATCTGACGGTGAACAGAACAAACCAGAGGCGTAAGGAGATAACCTTGAAAGTGTGCATAATACAGAAACAAACTTGTACAATAACATGAAGGTTATCAGAGTAACAATCAATCTGACAAATGAATATTAACACAGCAGACTAGCGAACAACTCAACGCTAGTATTTGGCTTGGTGCCTTGTCACGTATGCAGAGTTTGAAACGTAGTCTGCATAATGTTTGTGAGAGAAAGTTGCAAAAATACAACGCAACAAAACTTGTGGACAACGTATCGCTTCTTCAATAAATGCCTTAATTTTTGGCCTTAGAAAAAGACCCAGAATGTTCACTCAAGTGTGGCGACTTATTGAACGATGACAATGTTAACAAGTTTCCGCGTGGATGGGAGGGAAAGTCTTGCTTACCTTGACCAGCCTCTTAATTGAGCATCCCAAGGGGAGATGGGTGGGCTCTTTTTCTGTCACACATCCCCTCTCAAAGTCCTGGAAGGCAACTTCATCCATACCACCGGTCTTAGAAAAAAAAATTACAACAGAAACAATTTAGGCCCCTAACTCACTAATGTACAATTGCATGAACCTCATAACCGTTTCTCATTTCTACTTCAAAAAACAAAAAAACAACAACTTAACCCCTGCATTAGATCCTATATAAATCCCGTAATCTTTTACTTACTTTCTTTTTTTGTTTACCGCAATAGACAATAACTACCATCTTTATTTCACATACCCAGCCCCTGTAGGAAGCACCTCCGCGCCCTGCAGTGTGGGGTCTCTGGTCACTACTCGCTGCATCCACCTCCAGGACCCTTTTGTTTGCAACTTCAAACCAGTATGACTTCTGGAAAGGGAAGTACCAGGGCCGTGGGATGCCATACTGACCTGCGAACAATGAAAACAGCAGAAAACGTATTTAATGGCAAGTACAAAGGGAAAATATGGGAATTGTTGAGAAATGGTGTCCACAGCAGCGAGCCCAAATTGAACATTGTTTTCTGAAGTAAGAGTACACGCGAGTAACAGTAGGTATGCCACAGAAGTTATAGCACACTTTATAAACTGAGGAAAGTGACTTGCAAGGCTTGTGGACATTCCGGGACCATTAAATGCACGTTTGTTGCTGTTTCAGCCGTACCTTAAAGCAGCTTAGTGACGGTATTTTAGGTTATTTGGGCTACGTTCAAAATTACCTTTAAATTGAAGGAAAGCTGAAAATAATAAGACAGCGTCACACCAAAGAGATACTTTTAAGCCATAAAAGAACAAGGATGGAGAAGATTAACACGGATTATAAACGACACTAGAAACACTGCCATCAAAGTCGTTAAACTCAGTGAGTTGTCAGTAAACCTACATAAATCGTACCTGGCATAATAGCTTCGATATACCATGTAAGGATACCGTAAATGACAGCGTCAATCATCATCATAACCATAGCATAACCCAAACTAAACCCATCACCTGCCACAGGACTAGAAAACAGGTTTGACCACTGGGCACCAACCCCCTGCTCTTCATACCGGGCCAAATAACTGCAGGAGAGACCAAACGAGGTCGTGGACAGCAAACTCTAGAACAACAAAGCATAAAACTTCATTTGCTTTCTGTTTGGGAAACCAGTTTTTCATGACTTGCTCATAAGTAGTGTAGTACATTTACCTGGTTTAGGGTAGAGAGATTTTCACCTGAAAGTCGAAACGTAATTGGTTTTGCGTTACTATGCTTAACGATTGGCTTAAAAAACTCGCGCCACTTTTTCATCCAATCATATGTAAAACCAAACCCAATGCAACCCGCTCGTACTCATTTTTCCGCGCTTCGCACCAGCTACATTTTTTATTACGAGTTTTGATTGGTTCATTGGATTCCGTGTGTCCTTTCTGATTGGCTAGGGTGATTACTTTGGTTTTTGTTTTACTAAGAAAAACATTCAACATTTCACTTTTTCTAACATTTCATTTTTTTTCTAACTCACCGCGGCTGCTTTCTGTCCAGTTGTCATAAATTGTTCATACCAGCGAACCACCACATAAGGAAGATAGGTGACAAAGAAGAAGATACCTCCACAAGCGGCAGCAACGTTTGCTCGCGCAAAAAACACAGAGATCAAGAAACACAGCATGATGGTAGCGGTCATGAACACAAGCAAGAAAAGGAAAATGACGATTGGGTTGCTGTGCCACAGAATCTTTCCACCTTTCAGGACAGCAACAAGTAACGAGATTGTGATGACCATCAGGGCAGAGCTGTTGATAAACCACGCAACCCAATGCACTGCATTACCAAGGCCCATGACCTAGAAATTGGAAGAAAATCACAAATCATTTCTTCATCGTGATGAATTGATGAACCTCAATATTTCTGAACTTCAAACCAAGCTCAAAATGTAATGGAAAATTGAACATTGTTCACTGACTTGATTTTGCAATTTCCCCCCTCAATATAGCAAGGATTGTAATCACGCAATAATGCAAATATGCGTAATGTCAAAGGTGTGAAAATATTGTGAGTAGCATAAGTAATCTAATTATATTACAAACTGTGTTGACAGTGCAAGTAGTGTAAGTATTATTATGTCTCTAAGTTAGTACGCGCGCTGTGATTGGTCAATTTAGCGGGCCGTATTCTACTCTTCGGCCTGCTAAAATTTAAAGCTGTGTTTGTTGCCGAAATGTTTCGAGATTCATCGCCTAGTGTTCTTAACTTTTATAGCAAGTAAAAGTTTAAAACTTCCTTTTAGTTCTGAAATTGTGTATTAAAACCTACTAACGACTTAAGAGTCACTAAAAACGATTTCAAATTGACTCGTTTTGCTCTCGAGGTGCGTCAGAAATTTGAAGCCGTTCCGCGTGAATAGAAATCGTTCCCGAACTACACAGTAGAGATATAATAAATATCTTACTAACCTCGTTTCCTCGGTCCGTACTGTAAGTTATGGATCCTCGTTTTTCCCCCCATCGATTTATGGCCGCACGCCTCACACTCGGGCCGTAAATCGATGGGGGAAAAAAACTCGGCCCGTAACATACAGTACGGCCCGCGAACTCGGTTAGTAAGAGGTATGTACTAACCAATATCCTGTATTTAGGTGATTGAGTCGTGCGATTTAAAAGTGGATGTAATAACGTGGCAATTGAAGTTTGTGTCGTGCAATTTTCAAATCGATTTTGAAATCACGCGTATGATTTCAGACCAAACTGCACTCCACTTAGTTCAGTTAGTTCCAAAATAGTTCCAGTGGTATCCTTTACAAGGGTCGAGATAGTTGATCACTCTAGCCTGTTTCTAACCTTCATGACTTCTTTAAGCCTCAGTTCCTTCTCGTAAACGACGCCTCTGATAATCATTGCCACACTGAATATCCAGGCTAAAGTCATGAACAACGGCATTGTACCACCAATATAGCGCACAAACCTATAAACAATTACAGCAAAATAAAACGGATGCATTGGATATTGGAAACAAAACAAAAATACAACACTAGAACCGCAGACAACGACTATTGCTTAACTATTTGGCGTTTGTGCTTTGTTTTGCAGACTGCAAAGTTCTAGCGCATTCAATTATGTTTGGTAAAAAGGTAAAGTCTGCATGCGAGCCAAGTGGCCCATCAGGCCGGAGCTTATCCCGGTTTCTGTAGCATGAAGCGACTAGGGGTATTTCTACCCCCCCCTGGATGGGATACTAGTCCATCGCGGGGTTACCCCCAGCATTAAGTTCGCCGGTACCCATTTATACACCTGGGTGGAGAGAGGCACTGTGAGAGTAAAGTGTCTTGCCCAAGAACACAACACAATGCCCCCGGCCAGGGCTCGAATCCGGACCGCTCGAACCGGAGACGAGCGCACTAACCAAGAGGCCACCGCGCCCCATGGTTGAGGTTGGTCATGAGACATTTGTTTTCAGGGAGGCGCGCTCGTCTCCGGATCGAGCAGTCCAGGTTCGAGCCCTGGCCGGAGGCGTTGGGTAAGACACTTTACTCTCACAGTGCCTCTCTCCACCCACGTGTATAAATGGGTACCGGCGAAATTAATCCTGGGTGTAACCCCGCGATGGAATCCCGTCCAGGGGGGAGTAGAAATACTCTTAGTCGCTTCATACTACATTCGAAAGTACATTCGACAACAGAAATATCATATGCTATAATCTAGGAATATTCACACAAATATTTGCTAAAATCGGCAGAAAAATAAGAAAATTCAGCCTCGGCCGGAAAACAATATTCTTCTGGTGTACAAATCTCTCTTTCATATGCAATTTACTTACTTGTCTTCAATATAGCATGGATAAGGGAACTCCTGTATGTACACCCCCGGCTCAGCGATGGTTTCGTTCAGCATAAGGTTCATCAAGGCTCGGTCAATAAGGTCTTGAAGGTACAGGAACCCAAAATTAAAGTATCCTTGATAACTCCACCAGTGTAAAGGGCCTGGGCGCCAGTACCTGCAGAAATGCAACGTTGGTTAACTATTAGACTGAGACTAATCAAATCTACGACTAATTTAAACTAATTAAACACTTTATGATTTATCGATGATATTTTTCTACCCTCTCAAAGAAAAAAATTTGTACAGCTCTTTGACCTGTGCACATAGAGCATTGCCTCCCTCTACGACTTTGACACTTGTGTACAGCTGTTTCCAGAAAGGTAATGCTAAAAAAGCACTAAAAAAGGCCCACGCGACAACGCTAAAAGGAACTATAGGTAGCTTTACCTTACTCTTAGAAAATGCGCTGGCCTCATGGCTTGCGCGCTCGTCCGCTCGTCCGTCCGAGCAGTCCGTGTTCGAGCCCTGGCCGGGGACATTGTGTTGTGTTATTAGGCAAGACACTTTACTCTCACAGTGACTCTCTCCACCCAAGTGTATAAATGGGTACCATCAAATTTAATGCTGGGGGTAACCCTGTGATGGACTAACATTCCATCCAGGGGGGAGTAGAAATACTCCTGGTTGCTTCATGCTACAGAAACCGGGATAAGCATCGGCCTGATGAGCCACTTGGTCCGTATGCAGACTTAACCTTTACCATAATACCTTTTGACATTGTCGCGTTCCCACTTACAGGACCAGCTTTCTCAACACAGCTGAACGCTTGAATAAATTTATATATGTCTGCTTACCACTTCCGTATTCTATCAGTTCGAGGGGTGTAATCCACATCTTGTCGTATCTTGTACTTAACAAACTTTGGAACGTCGGTCAAGTCACCCGATGAATACTCAAATACTAAGCCTGCGTGTTGACAAAAACAGGCATCTATAGTTATGCACAACTTCAAAACATTTCCCAGCATTTGGTTACATAGTGATCATGATTTCAATTTAAACAACACGGCGTATATACAGGATTGCCACAGACATTACTTATCAAGATTCCCTGACTTTTCCCTGATGAAAATACAATTTCTCTGACCAAATACAAAATGTCGGATCTAGTAGCGGCTTCTGGCGTAAGACTAATAAGTTTTCAACAAATTTTCATTCTTCATCGAGGAAGGTCATCGTTGAGATCACAGTGACCCCAAAAGTTTCTTCCAGCTTGAATGGTATTGAATCAATCGTGTTAAGGGCCCATTAACCGATCTTTTTGAGCCGTTGCTAAGGAAAATTCAGTCTCATCTAACCTCCTCATTTTTAGTTTGTTCAGAGTTATTTCATGTGTTTCAACTTTTTCATGACCAGTAACACTAGTGATGACGTCATCAGGCCACGCCCATGGTCATGTGACTAATACAGAAAAAATGCAAAGGTTCTCAGGCAAATTTCTTTTTCGGGATTTTTTTCTTTGATTTAATATTTTAATTTAAATCCTCATTACGCTATGCATCGATTTTGTTTCATTTCTAAAAGGTCAGATTTTGAGAGCATTTCAAAATATTGAAAAATTCGTAATTTTCTGAAAAAAGCATGATTTCGAAAAAGGAATGCATAGCTATGTTGTCAACGTTGACTTTAATCGAAAATCGTCGAAAAAGGCTGGATTTAATGAAAAACCGCGTTTCCTTTAGCATTTAAAGAAACCGGAAGTGCGCCCGATATCTATTGGAAGTCACCCTATCAGCGCGTGCGCAATTTACACTACCAGCGCACTTCGGTGAGATCACACAAAGCCACACGGAGTTAGTTTTTCTCTTTCTATTGCTCTTGTTTTTCTGTCTTTCTCTTATTTTGTCTTTGCTTGTACTTTTTTTGCTTTGCATTTTGTGAAACACAAAGAAAAACATCTAAAATGTATGCGAATTTGCAAGCTTTTGAGTTGCTTTTATTTTCCGTGCTCAGGCTGACGTAAGTGACCGGAAGTGAAATTTCACCTCCTTAGCAACGCGCGCGAGCGCGCGCATGAATCGGTTAATGGGCCCTTAAATTATTTCAATTTTCCCAGACTTCTCTTCAAAATATCAATTTTCACAGACTCAAGATAAAATTCCATCTCTGACCATTTCCTGACTTGTGACAACCCTGAGCGTTTGCCACGCTTACATTGTAGTGATTGAAGGTGAAAGATCTTTTGCAACGATAACCAAAACATAAAATTTCAATGCGTTGTAGATAGTGAGTAGCTTAGCAGTGTGCGGTTAACAAAATGATGGCCGTTTTTTTGCGTTTTCGGAGTGTCTGTGAAGAGGATTTAGATGAAGCTTGAACGACTAGTAGATTTATACTAAAACAATTAGATTATTCGCTCTCGATTTCTATGCGTGATAGCTGACTTGGGCTGCGCCCTCGTCAACTATCACGCGATAGAGACAAAAGGGTACGTCAAAAGCGACCATTAAAAAACTATTTACTTACTTGCAATTGTTGGTACCTCCGACGTGTTCATGGCCCGTTTCACAAGAGACTCCTCATCCTTGTAGCCCTCAAAATACTCGTGCTCCGTACATGTATAAATTCGGAGAATTGTTTGAAACAGGAAGTCAAGGTTACTCAGCAAGGCACTGGTGTTGAATGAAGGAGGAAGAATCGAGATATTTCTGCGGGAAGAATTAAATGATACCTCTGGCACTCGATCGGGCCACCTTTGATTTGCGTCATCAAAGAAGAGATCCGCTTGATCACAGACTCCCTAAAATAGACGAACACAACCAAAAATTGAGATAGTGCTAAATGTAAACAACACATCAGTTAATTAAAGAATATAACAATAAAAGTTCACAGAGAGTTAACGTTCTGTGAACAAAAAGCACTTTGTCTAAGATTGAGCTTAAAATAAAGCAAATTATTTGACACTGGTAGATATGGCATCCCCTTTGGAAAAACTAGCAGTTCACTTATTTTCTGAGGATTAACTAACTGCTCTGGGGATCGACTTTAACATTCCGACTATGATAGACTACACAGTCACATGAGGTAGAGGGCATTCCCTCGTTTCTGTCGAGTTATATGGCAACACAAGTGAAAGACTGGAGGAACGAGAAATGCAGTAGAAACACTAGCCTGCTACGCGGACGATCTTTGGGCTTGTCACGCAATCTTCCTCCCCCAGATTGCGTGACAAGCCCAAAGAGCGTCTGCGTACACAAAGGAGGCTATAGGAAAACGAGCCGCACGCGACTGCTTCTAAAGCTTTTTCAACTTCTGCTAAACTTCCACCAGTTGAAGACGCTTTCCGAAGAACTTTCTGAGTTGAAAGAGGTCCTTACATATTTGAACTCCTCGGCCAGCTCACTGTACACTCACAGTGTCCATGTCGGCTTCACGCACACCTACCCGTGCTATTGAAACCATTCCTTCAACAATATTTTCTTGCTCAGCGAGCGGAGCTCACAATACCATGTCTACATACGACGCTATTTCATCCCAATCTCTTAAAGGCAAGATAAAGTCTTTGAAAACATTTAACCAATGTAAAAAAAGTTATCAACGTTGTAATACCTCAGGCAATGGTCTCTTGAGGTAGTTATCAACATATTCTGTGATTCTCTTGTGGTTCGCTTCTGAGTTATTCACCCACCAGTATGCAAAGTCTTTTATTCGTGTGATACCAGACAGCTCATTCTTGATCTACAGAGACGAAGAGGAACAAAAAGCTTCGAATACAACAAGAACATGTGTTCAGAGGCAGCGTGGCCGAGTGGTTAGGGCGCCGGACTTGAAGTCCGGAGGTCGCGGGTTCAAGTCCCGCTCTGACCACTAAGCTGGAGTTGTTTCTCAGTAGACCCTAATTCAACTCCTAAGTCATGCTTGTAAATAGCCAACTGGTCTGCCTCCCGCCAGTTGGGAGTTTTAAGCCTATTATGTTTATTTGATATATTTGTTTCTTTCAAATTAAGTCTCATTCCTGTAAACTCATTTCCGTTTTTAGGCTCAATTCCTGCCACTCTCAAGGGTCTGGTCTACTAGCGTGGGCTCCTTTCCTGAACAGCGGCTGCTAATGGAGCCTATCCCATTTCAAGTGATATCTTTTAAGGGTCAAATAAAGCTCAAGCCACGCCAACATTGTCTCCTTTAGGGGTTTAATTCAAATTTTCCGACGACCATTCCCGACCTTCATATATGGGAGACCACTCAGGAAATTTATATTCATTCCAGGTTAGGCTTTTAAAGCCTAGGTAAGGTCAGTTGTTGTACCACAATTGCTCTGTCACCCAAAAGCGTCAAGCTAAAAGCACTAAAAGCATGCATAGCGCGACTCACCTGGCTGACAATGTAGCGAGTGACATTGTTGTCAGGAGTGTACAGAATCTTGCCTTTCAGGAACAACGAAGCGAGTTCAACAAATCCTGAATCCCTCCTGCCTTGACCAGCATTTCCAGTTACACCTCCGGCGGTGCGCACAATCTGGCCCAGGAAACAGTTACATACTGCATACTCTGCAAACAAACCAACAATACTGGTTAGGATTTTTTCAGACTACAGTCGAACCTCCACTAACGGCAACCTCTTCTCTATAGCGGCCCCTTTTTTTCTGTCCCGGCGAACGGTCCAGACATTCACTGCGATATTAATCCGGCTCTCTACCATAGCCACCTCTTCAAAACAGCAACTCCCAACTGCCAAAATAACCTCTCCACAACGGCCAGCTAATCAACGACTAACGAACGGTGTTTGCAAATCGCTATTCTTATTGTAGAAGGTCAAGAAACTAATACATGCGAAAAGTCCCGACTTCTGGAAGGGATGTATTTATTCATTCTTGAAGGTCTTGCCCAATTTTCCGACTGACAAATACGGGCTGGATTGTGGTTTGGAGCTTAATGCTAAGGTCTTTCAACTGCGTCTTAACAATGATCCATACCGCGCGTCCTGGGTCTCTATTTCTATTTGGTTTCTATTTGATTGATATATTTTGATTGTGTTACATATATATGTATATGTTTACAACAAGCATTTTTAAAAGCAAAAATGTTGCACCCCCCGAAAAAAAAACAGATGTCATATTACACCCTTGCTTCCCTACAGCAGTCACAATGGCCTCTTTCCTCTACCCCCTAGGTGGCCTTTGTGCAGAATTTCGATAGTAAATACATCCCAATGACCTCGAAAAGCAAAACCTTACCGGGTTTATAGAAACAGAAGCGTGCGCCGTCAACTGAACTGTCAAAACAACAACCCATCTGGACACATTTGTCTTCTGAAATCCCGGGCCAGCCACAATCAACCCTGCTGAGCGGATGGATAACTGAACAGGTGTCTGTAAAGAAACAAGACAGTTATAAGCGTACATGAATTCAAAGGAGCTACGTCACGTTTCGAGCATCTTGATAAGACTTTCGTCGTTTGTAATCCGTGTTAATCTTCTCCATCCGTTACCATCCTTGTTCCTTTATGTTTTTTGTTTCTTCTTTGATGTTTTTCCTGTTTTTCTATCTACGTAAACTACTATTTTCAGGCTTCCTTCAATTTAAATGTAATTGTTTACGTGGCCAAAATAACTCAAAATACTGTGGTTGATATTGGGTATTGTTACCGTGATACATGTACATGTAGACACAAACCTTGTCTACCAGTGACATTGTACTTGGAATATTCAACAGCAAGCTTGGGGCAGTTCTCATCATTATGTTTCTCCTTGTTATCTTTTCCTTCCTCACTGTCATCCCCGGCCAAGTTCATGTTCTGCGTCATATTCCAATAGTAGTCAAGAGGGTGGGACCCTGCAGACTTATAAAATGTACCATTTGGATAGCGCGAGTACCCGCACAGACCAGCCAGCAAACCAGCAGAAGCTGCGGGCAACACTCCATTAGATGTACGCCCATTTCCATTGTTTTGATCGTCGTTGTCGTCACCACTCGATTTTCTCCCACAAAGTGTTGCTTGGAAACCACCGGCCTGCATATCTTGCATAACACTAAGATAGTCCTCTGTGACTTGCTGGAAAGCTTGTAAGGCTTGGACCTGAAATAAAAGCAAGCAACATTCAGTTATTATTATCCAGTAGGTTAATGACGCTTAGTTTTGTAAAATAATATGAATGACGTTGTTTTCAGTTGATATTTTACAAAATATTTCAACTTTTCTGCACTCCATGTGTATTCATTTGATAAAATGCATTTTTAGCCTTCCTTTCTTACAGAGTCTTACTCTCTCCAGTTTCGCCTGCATCAAGAGACCGAGATGGCGGCCCGTTGAGCTCAACTATCGGCATCTACGATCTCACGGAAAAATAGGGGACTGTGAACAGTCTAATAGTGCTCCTCCCCTACCCCTCTAATGGGGCCTCATCTTTGTTTGAAATGATCACTCACCTCTTCAAGCTGAAAACTTTACTTAAGTAAACTTTTTTGTTATGTGAGATCCATGTTTTAGTATATTGCTTGTATCAAGCTATGCTACTAAATGAAAGACCATTAATTATATGTCTGATCAATAAAGGAGAGGGGTGAATAGGGGTATCCGCCGCAAATCCGCCGATCCGTGTCTTCTTTTCACCAAATCCGTCGACCCGCCAACATTTTTGTTCAAATCCAAAACCACAACCACATCCAGAAACAGAAGTGTTAAAGTTCAAAGGTAAGCTGGTAAATGTGAATGCCATTGTTAATTTCGCACAAATAGTTAAGCGAAGGCAACATGCTTGATGACTATAACACGGTACAATTCCAATAACAGTCTCGCACCTGAGTTTAAATGAGCTTCATTCAAAAAAAGATTGAAATAATTTGGATGACCTCATTAACATGCCGACCAAGGCTGAAGAAAGATCTATGATCCAAATTTCGTGTAGGATCCAAGATCCAAACATCAAGACAGAAACACTCCAGAATCCACGCCAAAATTCACAGCTGATCCACGATCCACTGTGTTTTCAAAATCCACGAATCCGCTCAATTTACCACAAAAATCCACAATCCGTGCGCTTTTTAAGGCGAAATCTGTTGATCCGAAAACCTATTCACCCCCCTCATAAAGGAGACCTTACACATCTGGTTTTCCTACTTGTAATAAATTAGAAATTATTTTGTTTTTTTCTCACTACAGAGTGAATAGACAACAATACGTTATAAGTGTAACAAACAAGAACTTACATCTTCATTCAGATTTCTGACATCATCCTGCAAGGATCTTAGCAGCTTTGACAAATTCCTTTGGTGACCCTGATAAGAGACATAGCAACAACCATGATTTACTTGTTCATGACTGACAATCAGATGCTACTAATCACAAATTTGCTTCAGGGGTACATTTCATATATATATGCATGGAGAACATTGTTCAATTCTTCAACATCCCCAGGTTTAGTTAGGTAGTATGATCATACTATGCACACTTAAGCAAAGTCGCTCATGATTAGTCTGAATTGTAAAATATGTAAAATATAAAATACAAATTCCTTTAGTACATCTTCAGTTATCAATATAACTGGAGATGGACAAGAGACTGAATTCAATTTGAAAATATAAAATCTAAGTACTGCATGTGTGTTCTTACACTGATACATGTCCCAAATAATGACTTAACCATTTGGTGCAAAAGTTATCTACCCACAGATGTTTTGGTAGACATTACATGTACCTGGATATTCATCTCATGTGACATGTACAGTGGAACCCTGCCTTACAGTCACCCTGTAAATTCAGCCACCTCGTTATTACAGCCACTTTATTCTGGCTCGAACAAAAGCTCAGTCAGTCATTTTCTTATTCATAGATTGAATGCCTTTAATACAGCCACTATTAATGCGGCAAGATTATTGTAGCCAATTGGTGACCGGATTAATGCGGTTCTACTGTAACACCAATCATGTGCATGAAAAAAAAAACAGATTTAAAAGTCTTATGTCATGATTTAAAATATAATTATGCTGGGGGAGGGAGGGAGGGAGGGGATATGTGTTACCTGGTAGTCAGTGATGTTTGGCCACTTAATCTGAGTTTGAAGTTCCTTTCCAAGTTCACCAAGCACAGTATCATTTAGCTTACACAAAGCTGTCTTCACCTCAGTCTGCAATGTTCAAATAGGTACAAGAAGGGCGATTAGTTCCTTACATGTCGTCACTCATCTGGGTGATGTTGGCACTGGTAGTAATGTTGAATGTGGTAGACATGAATGTTGTATGACTGAGGTTGCTGTACAACTGTAAAATGCTGAGTAACTTCATATAATTGACTTACTGCAAACAACAAAACCTTTTTTATATAAATAGGAGTCTTCTGGGTTACATACCACATTTCCAGGGCCATTGAGGATTTCTTGAAGATTGACAGGTGATCGAGAATCACAGATGATAAACTTCACTTCACTGCCACTAATTGTTCCTTGTGACTTTAATTCAATAACATTGTTAACAAAAGGAATAATTATATTAATTCAAGAAAATAACTTAGTCTATTAATAATTTTGTCATGAACAACTTCAAAAAGTAGCAAAATAATATGAACAGGTATGGAATACCTACATCAAAACAACAAAAAAGTTAAATGCACGACTTGCTAACATAAAGCTTGGTACCAAATTTCAAGATGATATGTAATCATGTGCACCTGAAAGATATGTCACAGTACAGCAGAATCACAGTGACCTGCAAATGTTGACTGTTCTTTTCGAAGTTTTGTATTTTCTTTCCAGTAATATCAGTTCTAAGTAACTTACTATTTACTAACTTGACCATTTGTTCTAAACATTCCACAAATTATATTTTTCTCAACTCATTAAGACATATACCTGGATTGTGCTTGCTATTCTCATCAGAAGCAAACTCCAGAACAAATTCACTTGTTGATTGTTGCTTGATGATAGTAGTGGTAGATTTCCTATTTCCAGTGGATTTCTTGGAAACCAGGACAATGATTCTTGTGATAAACTCCGATATGGCTCAACTAATCCTGCAATCTGCCAAAGAGAATCAACTAGAGCTAAATGGCTATGTTCAAACATGTTATACACTCAGTGTGTGCCACTTGCAGACTGCAGACTGCTGACTACATTAATTCATAGGCCTCAGTATATAGTACTCTGGTTAGCCTGAATATCACTCACTGACAGGTAAGCATGTTTAAGGTTAGCTCTCCGTTCTACCAGTGTGGGCTCCTTTCCTGAACAGCAGTTGGTAATCGAGTCAATTCTGTTTAAAGCAGGGCTTCTGAAATTTTACGCAGCTGCGGAGTCACGAATTTCAAGCAAGTCCGCAAAATCCCACAAACTTCACAAAAACACGCAAAATACTGCGAAAGTCGCAAGAAATCTTACCAAATACATTTTTGCACAACATATTTGAGATTTATCTTGGCTGTTGGGGCTGTTTACAAGCCATAAGCTTGCAAATTTATTGTGAGACTTCATCACTGCAACGAATAAACAACATCCCAAAACTACCTGGAGGCGTTTTTTAAGTAATGTTGTGAAAAACTGTCTGCCATTTTTTTTCCCGCGAATTTGTCTCTGAAAATCCCGCGAAATTTGACTTTTTTCCGCAACCTATCAGAAGCCCTGTTTAAGTGATATCTTTTAGGGGTCAAGTAAAGCCTGAGCTATGCCCACAATGGCCTCCTTTAGAGGTTTAATTCAAATTTTCTGATGAGCATCCTGAACCTTTTCACATGGGAGTCCCCCCACCCTGGAAATTCTGCACAAAGAGATCCATGCATAGTTAAGCAAGGCAATTGATTGAATGTAATTTTCTATCAGGTTTAGCAAATTATCCACTGTCTATTGGCAAAAATTCTGAAAATCTTATTGGCTGTGCAGACACCTACCGCAGACCCCCATGACTGTGTAGATAAGGCCTTCATAGCAAGCATGTGAAGAGAACCTTTACAGTAACATACATATGTACATGTATCTGTACCCACCTTTTGTACATTCACTGTGCTGTTAAAAAGCTCAGCTACAACCCTAGGGCTAAGCTTTGTGGTCTTGTACAGAAATTCCTGAAACTGAGCAGGATCCTTCAACAACTTATCCAAAGGGACAGCTGCAAAAATAACAAAAATAACATTATATTAATTTAATCATTTACATGTAATGCTTTGTGTGTATGATCATGACACTACTCCAACTGGTATAAACCTTCCTCCCCTGGAGCAAAGGCTAGTCATTGCAGGTTACTTGTTGCACTGGGTCTGGTTACCCCTTGGCTACAATCTGCCGACACCCATTTAAACTCTTATACTGTATGTGATTAGATGTATCTTTGCATGGATACAAACATGCACAACATACACAGACTGTAATTGTTTTACTGGCTAAAAGGAAGGACCTGGATCCCAACACCTATTTTCTCACACACTGCTGGGAGCCATGCCAAGCCGAACCACACAGCCTGACCTTTACTAACATAAGAACATACTTGTCTTACAATGACACAAAAAAATGTCTAGAGAATAATTTCACCTCAACTTAACACATTCTGCCAGTACTTCATGGGTGTGAAGGCATGTCAGGCAATGGCGGATGGCAAAACAAAAACTGAAACCTTACACAAGCCACGTGACCTGAAAACCCCCACACACATGTACCCAGACTCCCAGCTGTGTGTGAGAAAAACGTTTTCCCCTTCTTTCGTTCCTCAGCCAACGGAAAACCACACCTATGAGAACAACCAAGTCATCCACACAGTGGACTACTAGGAGACCCTTTTTTGTAGGAGTCATTGTGGTGTAATATAATGCCAGACTTAAGTGTTGTCTCCGGAATTAATCATAATTATTACTTATCAGAAGAGCAAACTGATCAGCATGGCAGTCTGATGTACCTACTGGAGTGAGGAGCAATAATGATGATGATGATGATGACGGCGACAACGACGACAACGACAATGAAGATGATGATGATAGCAAAATGTACATTACAGTAATTTAATCAAGACTTGGCAAATTAGATAATCTCTTACGACAAATCTCTGAAAATGTACCTGATAAGTTATATCCATTCCACTGCACTGGCCTCGAAGAATTATTCATCAAATCATTCCAAAGTTTTGAATCTGCCGTGAACCTTCCGTAATCTTCATTGATTCTTAAAAGCCGTTCCTGGAGGCTGGTGTTTGTTAAAAGAGGGAGGGCATCTTCAAATAGTCTACTTAAACTGTAGATTAAATTAAAAAAGCAGTGTTAAAACTTTAAATAACCAACAGTTTGATACATGTGTACATTGACTGTTTAATCTACCTGATAATACCTGGCTATATTAAGATCTAGATAAGTTAAAATTATACAGATGCACAGACGGATGGGTGAATGGATGGGGTCCAGACTGACCGACCGACCGACCGCCTGACTGCCTGACTGAGTAACTAACATACTGACAGTGTAACTTGCAGATGGACAGATGGAAAGACCAACTGAATTTTCTCCCCCAACTAGTTATTTTCCTCCATAAGGAACAAACAAATGAACTTTTCTTTGGTTTAATGTTCTTCACTATTCAATTTGGCTTCGGCTACCATATGCTTTTTAATAAGTACTGCAAACATCAGTACTTATTAAAAAGCTAATATTGCCAGATAACACAGAACACGTTTTAGCATGTAGGAATGTTGACAGATACGACTGTTTAGTGCAATATTGGAACAATGTTCTGAGCCTTGTGGTATGAACAATGTACCTGGAACTCCTTAGATCTGGCAATCCATTCAGTATCTCACTGGGATCATTTGTCTTTGTGCTTTTGAAGTCGCACAAAAAAGACCTTGCAAATGGAAAAAGCCCAGCAGATGGGAGGGCACGTGGCCGATATATACCTAAAAAAATACAGAAAAAAAAACAAGTGAGGATGTTTGGTCCCATTGTTTCTACGAATCTTTGCTGTGCAACATAATTCATGTAACAACATGCCGCGTCATACCTCTTGAAAGCGCAAGCTAAAGGAGTATAAGCAAGTACATAGGGCTTGATACTGGTTGCATTAATTTCACCTGTAGTTTAATCTGAGACCCCCTCTTTTTTTTCCTATTTTTGAATGTAGATGGGACAGACTACATGCAATATGACAAGGTTAATGTACATTATTAATACATAATTCTTTCTCAAGGCCTTAATTCTAACTCAAGGAACAACATCTCCTAACAGACTTAGTTGTGTTAAATCGAGCATGTGTTTCCTGATCTCCATATAAATTTCACTAAAATGCAGCTTCTATTATTGCTGATCAATACTGTGGCGGTAAGCTAAGATCATCTTAAAATAAAAAAAATAAAAATACATGGTCTTCAAAACAAGAACAGTAAACACCCCCATCCCCTATTTTTTCTTTGTAGGAAAGTTAAGTTCATCTTTATCTTACTGCATGGCATTTTTAAAAAAAAAAAAACTCTGTGTGGGAACATTTTGGGTGCAAACATCCTAATGTAAACATAATTATTTTTTTTAAAAAATGCATGACAATGTCATGAATTTTCATTCAAATTAAGCAGGCTCAAGTTTTCTACTTACTGGCAGGAATATTTGTAGCACCATAATTTTGACGATTTCGTACAGCAACCAGAATTATGAAAAGAACTAATGGCCACACTATTTCCACAACATTTCTTAGCTGAAATAAAAAAAGAGCCAGTTAGTGCACCAGCATAATAAGTCAGTGGTAGGTAGGTAAAGTCTGCATACAAGCCAAGTGGTCCCATCAGTGTGGAGCTTATCCCAGTTTCTGCAGCATGAAGTGACCTAGCATTTTTACTCCCCCCCCCCCCCCCTGAATGGGATGCTAGTCTATCGCAGGGTTACCCCCCAGGATTAAGTTCATTGACCAGTGCCCAACTTTCCACACCTGGGTGGAGAGAGGCAGGGTTCATGAGAGTAAAGTGTTTTGCCCAGAAGACAACACAATGTCCCCGGCCAGGGCTCGAACCCGGACTGCTCAATCCGGAGACGAGCGCACTAGCCATGAGGCCACCGAGCCTCCCTAATATGTAAGTGATGACTAAACAGATTTATTGGACATTGGACTGAAATGTGTGAGTGTGTGATGTACGTGAAACTGAACAACAAGACTCCTGTAAAGCAAAATTATCTAGTAATCTTATCATTAGCATAAAATTGCCAAAATTCAATAAATTTTAAATAGATCTGTACTGCACAAGAGCTTGCAAACTCATCCACTGCCTGAATAAATGTATTTAATATTTATTTTTAACTGCTCAGGGGATCTTATTAAGTTTGTATGCAGGAGATAAGTGGTGAAGGGCTTACATGTATTCTGCTAGAGGGGGAGGGGCTTATGACCCTGGTATTTTGTTGTTGCCAGAAAAGAAGGGTCTACATGTATAAACAACGGAAATTCTCAGTTGCAAGGATAAAATGATGGTATTTTATGGTACTAGTACACACTAACAATGGCACAGTTGCTAATTCAATTCTTTACATCAATTACCTACAAGATCACTGAATTAAATTAAAATTATATTTTCTTTTTCGATGCATTTACAGTACCGCCTGAAAATATCAACCCATTTCCCGCGTTCTCGCCGCGGGGCCTCCACGCGTCATTGACGCGATATTCCCGCACTCGACCTCGTCTTTACTAGGTAAAGCCGAGGACAGCATTCGTCCTGCCGCGGCAACGTTTGGACGAGGTATTACCTCGGTAAAGAAGACGCGTGAGGTTTGGATAGCAATTTGTTTCTGTTTCTTCGCGACAAAGCGTGCTTGAATGCTCACTCTTGAATCTCCGCCGTTTCATCCCAAAGAAGCATTTGACAAAGCCGATCATTCATGTCAGTTACAAGATTGATAACACAAAAAAACATTTGGTAGCTGCATTGTGTGAACTACACCAAAAATATCTGTAACTTGGTAAAATATAGTGTCTCAGTTCTCAAACGCTGTGTTTTAAAAGCATTCCATTTTGCCGAGAAGAACGCGACAGAGCGACGATGTGTTCGCTATTTCATGTCCACGCATCATGCAAACGACCGGGAAACGACTAAATGCTCAAGGCCGGAATGGCTCTGAAATTCACTTGGATGAGAAGATACCGGGGCAATACATTTAACTTCAATTCCGATTTATTTTGTTGTCATAATACCATGCGTACTTCTCTGTTTATATGCGCTGCGCTTTGTAGCGGGCAGTTACAAAATCGGGTCAACTCCGATCGCTGATTTACTAGTAAATAAAAACGGCAATTGCTGTTTATGCCTTCTTGTATAGCTGTCATCGAATCAGCGATCCGAGTTTTTCTGGTCCAAGTTTGTCTTTGGTTCCTTGCAGCCGATCGAGATGTAAATTAACTGTAATGTTCGTGGAACCCTCTTCAAGTTCAAACATTTTCTCAGGAGACCAAACCATGAGTAAGAGAAATCTTCATCGGCTTTTTTACATCTACCTATTTAATAACAGCCCTCCAAACGTAACATAACTTTAATAGCACAAAATGAAAGCAAGAACGGATCGTAAAACCAAACCGACATTTATCGCTCAGCTCGTTTTGCTTGACTGCGTCGGTGACATGTGATCAAAACATACGTGAAACTACATCGTCAAACAAAGTCTTTTGATTTGAACATGGTCTGCACTTCGGAGTGTGTAAAATTAAGAATCTTAGCTCTCTTTAGACTAAATTTCAAAGTGTGCCATTCATAAACTCGTGAGTGTTTTGCAATTCGAAAGCCTATCGGTCGATCAATTAGCCGCTTTGTAATTCGTCAAATTACTTTGTGGCAACCAATGAAATTCGCCTGGTCCCACGGTATACTTGCCGCTGAGTTTATCGCGAACGAGACGGTGGATAAACAATGGTCAAAACAGCTTTTGGCTTTAAAGCAAATGCGATATCTTATAAGATGTATTTCGGCCACTGTCTTCATTGAGAGCTCAGCAGGAAAGTAACAACCTTAATAGGTGGTCGCGATAAGGCTTGTTATTTGGCTTGTTACAATTCTGATCAAAATGTTGGAAAAAGCTCAAAAGTTGCTTTGCCGACAAAAGACATGCCGCTATTTTCATATTGAATTCCACGGTTTTTTGGAAGGGTTATAGTATAGTAATCTACGCATTTTTTTGGTATCAACTGTTTTCTTTTTTATCTTTTACCTTTCAAAGAGTTTCAGTGTGTACGTAGTTTCTCCCGCTTCGTTCATCTGTATCTCCAAATGTTAGAATCATACCGGTTTGATTTCCACTGATTCCGACAAAGAATTTATTAATAAGTGTTTTTTCGAGCGGCGACTGTTCTTTATTCCTGACGGCATTCAACACATGTAATCTTCCTTTAGGCAAAGATTCCTACAGGGAAATAAATTATTCGCCTTTATACACTTGATCAAAAGGAGAATCGAAACCTTTCACCAATTTAGGCTGGTAGATTTTCTTTAACATTTCACGTGACCTTTCGCGGAAATCAGAAGATGCTTCATGTTTGATTTCCACTGATTCCTGACTTCTGTTGTTTCCAATACTAAATCACGAAGTTGTGTTACTACTTTCCATGCATCGATTTTAAAATTAAAAAAAAAAAAACGAACTAGATGACGAACAGTTACATTTTACCTGAAACTGGTAACGTTTAGCGAGTTTAGCCGCATATTGCGGATTAACGCGTTGTTGAGTTCGGCAGTAGTAGACCGCTCCATCCAGTTGCCGCTCTAATCAAGTGACCTCCAAAAACCCTGCGAACCCTATTAAAACGGCAACGAATAGCGTGGTCAAAGTTCGTAAAAGCGCTTACTAATAGTCAGCACATGTACATTTCGAAAGAGCGAAAACAAACTAGAGGATAGGCATTTACATGTTAACCGTTCGACTTTCCATCGAGCGTGTTTCTTGATTCCGGATTATGATGGAGTTTACAAGCAACGTTGATGAAAAAATGCCACTCTACTCGATACACATACATTACTGCCGTGGTATTTTTTCAATTGGGGTCGCACTCGTCTTTACCGCGGTGCTCCATATTTTCACCCGCGGTGGACGCGAGGTGGGAGCACGCGGCAAAGACGAGGTTTTACCGCAACCTGATGGGTCCATAGTCTCAGGCGGTACTGTACGTCAATTAGGAGATCAGAAACTGCCATCATGAACAAAAGAAGCCCATCCAAAAACAAAGAAATTGTTGCAACTGAAAATAACAAACCACACCATACAGTAGGACTAATAAGATATGAATTTTTTATACACCTCATTAACTGGGTTACTAATTTTACAGAATAAATAGCTGCCTACTAGTCATAAATTAAAACAACTTAATTTTGTAATATTGTGTAATTGGGAATTCTTGCTTGTTAAAAAGCCCATTTTAATTTCTGTTTTCTATGTTTTTATTGGGTCAAAGAACGAGTGGAAGTTTGGGAGAACAAGAAATGTGTACACTGCACCACATGTTTTGAGTTCTCCTAAATAAAATTATCAGTAGTGCAATAGGAACATAAAGAAAACTGATTTTTTTTTTATTTCTTTTCAAAAAAATATTGTGAGCAAAAGGAAGGAAAATTGTCAATTGACTGTGATTATGAAAATGTAAATTATCTTTTAATGGCCTCGACAGCTTGCACTAGGTTTAAAAGTTCTGTGTTGCCATAGAGCAACAGGAAAACAGCTTAAAGGGGTACTGTCACCATTTTCAGCATGATTTTGGAAATCTCAAAAACAAATATTGATCACCGGAAGTTGAGCAATAATGGCTTTATTTTGTAGAGCAGAACTTGAAAACTTAAGAAGTGAGGATGGCTAACGATGGCGAGGATGGAAACAGATTGCGATCTGGATTTTTGAAAAAGTATCAGGATGTCAGTTTTTCAAAGGTTCAAGTTTGGCTCAAAAATCGGTGAAATTTTGCAAAAATGTTGTTGCAGTGTGGACTTCCTTCTAGAAATTGCTTTTAATCATTTAGTTAGAACTAATTAAGTTCTTATAACATAAATTTAGGGACCATTTTGTGAATTTATAACAGTTCTAAGCAAATATATCATGACAATGTCCCTTTAAGTGTGCGCTTTTACAAGGTGTTTTCTAGTTTTACATTCTTAATGTCAATCCTTACGTTAACTGGCACAATCTCCATGTGCACCTATCAGAGCTCAGCTTGCAAATCGTAATTAAGCCATAATTCCTACAAGAAACTTGCATTAATATTTAAGTTCATTTTAATTTTGCGATTGATTTAATACAGACTTACACATATAATTTCCAATCAGGCTTTCTATTAATAAAATTATATTGCATGTAGAAATGAGAACGAACATATCAAATCCTTTAAAGCAGCTGGATAATAAAAAAGAACATATGTACAACAAAAGTCTCAAGAAAAATTCACGGAAACACAAACATTCAGAACCATTCTGTTGCAATTTAACATATTTATCCCACAGAGGAGCTGTCTTTCTAAACAGATCAAGGATCCTTGACAAATTTTATCACTCCAAACTTGTTATAACAGCGTGTGAGACAATACACTGAACATGACTGTATACAAATTATCAGATACCAAACACATATGCCATCGATATTATATACACGTAGATGACTTATGCTCAAAACATCTTTGAATGAAATATCAAAAGAGAAATTTTTTTCTTAAGCGGAAGTGGCAATATTAACTACCTCTGATCGAAATTATAGAAAGTAACAAAAATTTAGCAATTAATTTGAAGAAACAACATTAAACAACTGAGGTGTTATAGAAACATTTGATAATCCCTAGACTATCAGAAAGATACAAATTGAAAGCTTAATATAAAACTGAAATTTTCCTTTAAATTTCTTTAGCGAATGCATGGGACTCACTAAAACTTTCAGTCTGAATTTTCACCGTGGACTTAAAAATCGTTCATTCATTTAATGTATGTAAATTTCCCGAGCAAGCTGGTGATGCGTCAAAAATATGTTTCTCAAATCAACACTATCAAGAGATTCACGGAACTTAAAGACTTGAAACCTTCATTTTAACCTTAAGCAATCTTCGATGTTAGTCTCTAAGCAATGGTATAACACACTGGAGTATTAAGTGGGAAAGTTGGATGTCAGTCCTACACTTTTGCACGTCACAAGCACACTAGGGTTACGTCACCGTGCTGTACAAAACATGCAATTTTCGCTGTACATAATAGGGAATTTGTCTCGGTGTTCTGAATTTGACAGAAAATGAAACTTCCCATCAGGAAAATGGCCGATTACGTCGTAAATATATATAGCAGAGAGATAACTAGACTCGCAGATTCCGTGCGAAGACTACATTTGAGCTACATTGCTAAATGGAGAGCCAGAACGTGTGGGTCACTTGAGAATTACACGTAAAATAAAGCCGAAAGTTTTAGATTTCTCGGAAGGCTAAAATATCATTGAAAGCTGACTTTGAAACGCGATTTACACCCCCAACAATAGCAGTTTACCTTGTAAATAAATAAATAATTTTGTTAGAAATTTTACGCCGACGTTTTCTTCCAAAACAAGGAACAATTCGCCACAGGTACCAGTGCAATGAGCCCATGGATGCAAACCGCGCCAGCTGCTCCAAAAAAACAAAGTTAAAGCAAGCTGTCGAGACAATTTCCTCTCCCGAGAAAATGCACCAAAGATGGCTATTAAATCATCAACCTACAAAAACTACACATGTAATGAATTTAAAACTAATTTGTCTGCTCACATGTTGTCGTTTTCGAAGCGTAAAGTTCTTCCATAAAAGCAATTTCAGTTGGTCAAAGAACTTCATAGTCGAACAGAATCGAAGGCGATTCTAGCTTCCTTCAGCCTAAGGAATGATAAACCACACAGTTATTTGACAATTTCTAGAAATGAAAGTGAAATGACACGAAAGCGAAACTGAAAATTCACATTTCCTCACCGGCGTAGAAAGCGGTAAACGGGTTTGCGTTACAGTCTTCTTCGACGCTCTAAAATTTCCTCTCTCATGAACGCCGTTTCCTTGAGATTTTTGATCCGCAGGCGCCCAAAATTCTTTCTCTCAAGCAGAGGTTCCAAAAAGTACCACGATTCTTGTGAAAGAAAGCGCTTCCTTTTGCCTTCTCCTCTGATGTGAACGAGAATACTCTTTTTTCCTGTTGTCGAACAAGGATCTTTATCAGAGTTCCATCAGGGTACTTGTTTACCTGGAGGAGGAGAGGACTGGGTAAATTGCTATGTCATCTTTTCCGACGAGAAACCGAATTGAGATAACAGAGAAAATACAGTGACGTCATTGTTCGTCAAACTTCGGTAAACAGTCGTCAGAGCTCGGATAATGTTTGCCTTTATCGTCTCCAGTGCACTGGCTCCATTTGCCTTGCGCCTCGCATTTTTTAGATGAAAAAGAAAACAGGTGAATTGATTGTTCGTTCGGATTTTCTTTGTTTTTGTTGTTGAATAGAGTTTCCAGAAAGGTTTTGCGACAGGAAATTGTCTTAACAATACTTCAAAGGTAAGTTTGCTTAGTTTGTGTCGAAAATTATGCAGTTGAAACGTGATTAAAGGTGAAAAAAAGTCACTCGTTGCTCAAATATTCAAGATTTTTGCCAGTTAATAAGCTTACATATCATTTATTGTTATTCATTCGTATTTTTTGTAAACTACTACAGGAAGGAAAAAAAAGAAAAAAAACGCCATGTCATTAAATATATATCTCTGTCGGTGGCGGTATAACATACGTACATAGCAACTAATTTTGAAAGAATAACTAAGCGCAATGATCATTTGAATTTCATATCACTACAGCTAATAGAAATCTAAAATGCAGGCCCACTCACGTGTGACACACGGCATGGCGGAAAACGTGAGCATTAACTTCGAAAGAAATTACCACAGGCACGAAAATTTTAGCTGCGTTAAAATCATACTATTTTCACTCAGCCCATCAAACTAATGATGTGTTGTTATTACAAATTGTTGTGCTTGTGTTTGTAAGCTGAAATAGCAAGAAGCAATTGAATTTTTTCACTGAATTGATGACCCCTAGGGTGCACAGTTGGTATAAATCTACCACATATAAGATTATGTACATGTATGTAAAATTCACTCATTAATGGAGCTTCTATGGTGATACTCACAATGATTTCATTTCCAATTTCCGTAAATAGCTCATTTTCTGAGCAAACAAAAATCACACGGCAGATTGGAAGACACTGGAAGACATGAATGATGATTGCAGTAATGCACACATATAGTCACTTGCAAATAGGCAGATTTTTCATTCAAACCTCTTTAATCTTTTTAATTGAAAAAGATATTTATATAATATCTGACAGTCCTGACACAGATTTCCTTCTCTTTCGAGCTATGTGCAACTGCTTGATTTCCTATTGTATATGACTACAAAATACATCATCAATGATACTGATCTAATTCAAATTGTCATAAATAGCTCATTTTTTCAGCAAATATAAAAAAAAAGATTTGAAATCACAAATGACCATTGCAGTAATTGTATCCACGTGCAAAGGTAGATTCCTCAACAAACTTCTTTTAAAATCTCTTTCATCAAGAAAGGTAAATTTAAATATCCTGCAGAACAGAGAAGATTTCCTTCTCTTGTTCTATAGGCAGCTCTGTGTGCAGCTGGTTGATTTACTAATAGGAATAAAATACATCATAATTTACATATATGCTTTGTCATAAATATGAAACATCTCACACAATAAAATAATTTCTGCGCTATTCAATTTTCGCAGTGAATTACTAGAATTCCAAATTTTCAACATTAATTTCGTATAATGGCAATCCAAACTGCAGATATTCTGTAAAGTTCCCATAATGCAGCTAGTTAGCTGATTGGGAAAGAGCTAGGGGTGACCAATGATGAAATTCAAGACTCGCCAACATGCTATATACAAGACCCTTGCTTGAAAATCCAAGACTGGGACTTAAAATTAACAATTTTATACAAATGTACTTGGAGATAGATAGAAAGAAAACCAAAGAGATCGGGCGAAAGTTATCTGAAACTCAAGATTTTCTGTTTAAAACCACTTACCAGTCCTACAAAGAGGGAGAGTGAATAGGTTTTCAGATCGACGGATTTGGCCTGAAAAAGCATATAGATAATGGTTTTTTGCCATAAAGCGAGCAGATTCACGAATTCTGAAAACACAGTTGTGGTTTTGGATTTGAACAAAAATATTGTCAGATCGACTGATTTGGCAAAAAAAAAGGCACGGATTGGCAGATTTGCATACCCCTATTCACTCCCCTCTACAAAGAAACTGGAGTTGTTACTTAAAACAAAACTGACTTAATGCAAACCCATTTGCTCAAAAAACAAGCCTAGGGTAACTTATATGTACACTGTTAATAAGCACTACAGGGTTAATAACCCTACTGGATTGTTAGGGTTACACTCAGGTTACAGTATTTAGAAGTGTGAGATTTAACCAAAGAGCCTTTTATGCCAGCTGGCCAGTGACTCGTTTATATGTAGATCTTGTTATTTACAGACTGAGACAGATCCACCTATTTCAGTTTGTATGGATTGTAACGGCTACACTACATGTATAAGAAGTGTAAGGTGGTTGTTTTCCAATTGAATAATTAAGTTAATGTCTCTATCACAACCGATTGAATATTATTTACCAGTAATTGCATGTCTGTTTACCATTAATTGCATGTGGGAGGTGCAGTGACCTCATGGTGAGTGCGCTCGACTCTGGAGCGAGTGGTCCGAGTTCAAGCCCTGGCCGGGGACATTTTGTTGTGTTTTTTGGGTAAGACACGTTACTCTCACAGTGCCTCTCTCCACCCAGGTGTATAAATGGTTAGCGGCAAATTTAATGATGGTGGGTAACCCTGCGATGGACTAGCATCTCATTCAGGAGAGAGTAGAAATACTCCTGTTTGCTTCGTGCAACTGAAAGCGGGATAAGCTGCAGCCTGATGAGTCACTTGGCTCGTATGCAGACTTTCAATTGCATGTCTATATGGATGTCAGTGATAATGTTGCTTGTAATATTATTACATGATTGTATAATTAATTTTTTTTAGACAGAGAGCTGAGTTTTGTGCACTTCACTCCATAGTGTGGGAGAAATTTAGGTACTAGTTGAATCTGCTGTACTTGCATACTAGGTTAAGGTAGCTAAAGTTCTTATGCTATTGTCTTTGATTTGAATTTTTGACTTATTAATGATATTTTTAACTATTATTTGACCCTACTAATTTTGTTGCTTTAATTCATTTTTTCTGCAGCTGAAAAAGAATTACTAAACACAGATCAGGCTTCACATAAAGTGAATTACATTTCGTTTCAATTCGAAACTGTCTCACTAATGGATGCTAGTGAGCATCAAGGATGTTGCAATGGTGATCTACAGGATGGAGATGATGCAGATCAGGGTCATGAACTAAAACCACAACCATTCTGTTATAAGGATTCACAAGTACCAAACAAGAGTCCCATAACACCTGAGAATTGTAATGTTGGTTGTCATGAAAACTGTTGCATTTTGACCACCTCCAATCCAGACACATTAACAAGACAAAAGGACCTACATAAGGATTTAGAAAGTCCTGATAGTGTTCAAAATACACATCACAACAATCAGTTGTCGCTGGCAACTCTTCCTCCAGAGCTAATACTTGTGATCTTTTCATACCTTGATGCACGGTTTGCTTTACGAGTCTTGACATGTGTATGCAGACTTTTTCATAATCTAATCTCACCTGAATCTAGTTGGAAGACAAGGTTTGGTAAGCAATGGCCACAGCGAGACAGAAGGGAAGATTATGACTACATATCAAGGTCTGTGCATTCTCATTACTAATAATGCTCTGGCTGACATTTTTTATCACTTTTAAAATGGATGACCACTTGCAGGTACCAGATAATATTGCATTCCAATTGTGGTGGATTAAAGAACCCCTGAGGATATTAACCTCTCTGATCTGTGACTGCACTGGACATTCATGAGTATGTTTTAAAAACTTGAATATCTCTGGAGTGAAAACAGATATATAAACAATAGCCTCCATTTGGCGTGGAAATAAGATATTTGTCGGCAGACACTCTCTGTTCCGAGGAGCAACCAGTTTTCCAAGAGTGTAGCTCAACAAAAACCGTGAGCTTCGAGGAACAGATAATGTCCAAGGAATATCGCTCGGATATGGGGAATCTACCAATCAAGGATTTTGGACTGGGAAATATCACTCAGATATTCCCCAGTTTTAGCTAGCAAATATTTAGTCATGTGACACATTTGAACCTATCACCCATGAATGAATATATTTGATGCATTATAATTGAAAATAGTAAACAGCATTTTTCTTCTTAAATTATATACAGAATTCTTGTTACTGTTTTAAAATGGCTTAGATACTACAGAAGGAAATTTCATCATCATGGTAGCACTTTAATGATGAGACATTTTGCGTATTAATTTGTCTCAGTTGGAAAAGTATATGTGTTCAGCATGAAGACATGGACAAGTTTTGGAATGATCCCAGCTCCACGTTGGATTTTTATCAGCTCAAAGATCAGCATTTTGCAACAGTGGATGCAGTTCATATAATGAAAGGTGGAGACCTGTGCATTTCAGGCTCAAGGGACCGTGCTGTAGGTGTGTGGAGTTTAAATGCCTTGACAGATCCAACCGAGGCAGGTTATTCAAAGAGGTCCTTTAAGCAAGCTCTGGATGGTCACAGGGTTGGTTGCATTTCATTTCATTTCATCTCATTCAACTATTTTCCAAAGTATCTACATGTAAAATTAATCAAAGGTCTTATTAAAATAAAGTAATGTTTTCAGTAGGAGGGAAACTGGTTTTAACAGGAAAGGAGAACTTTTTTAAACTGATTGCATGAACTTCTTTGTGACAATTTAAACTTTCCTCTGGTACCCCATCCTCGGAGACCCAGGGGCAGTTAGTGGGGGCGGGGAAAAGTCTAAACGGGCGAAAAAAAAAATGTGCCCAAATTTTTTTCTCGCCCATTTAGACTTTTACTGCCCCCACTAACTGCCCCTGGGTCTCTGAGGATGCTGGTGCCCAGCCCCTAAATAAAACTCCAAATTACTTGTAACTTATTTTCAAATATTTCTCATCGGTCATTGATCTAGTTATTGTAAGAGATTTCTTGTAATAATGTGTGTTCCAGGGGCCCTTCCAACATGTGTGTTTTTTTGGCTTGAACTTGCCTCCACCTCCTCCTCTTCCCCATCCTTCCATCTCTCTTCTTTTAGCTCTTGCACTTTCCTTTGAAGCTTTTGGCTTTTGAGACCCCCTCTCCCCCATTGGAATTTGAAATAACCCTTAGTGGGGTGGGTATAGATATTTTCTGGAACCACACAACTCAATTGATTGTTACACGTAATGACGATCAACGCTTATTCATTAGAGTCGGGATTGGAGAGTGTGATACTTATTTGCATTTCTTGTTAGAATATTTCCCCTTTGAGTTCATGTAAGAATATGTAACTCCATTACTTGGCATTCCGCTTTAAATCAAATTTAGATGAATGAATTCAAAAACTAAATTTGAAAATAAATGTAAATTAACATACTTTGTCTAATAAGTTATCAATGAGGAAAGTTGATACTTCAGGCCTGGTTACTGTAGCTGGGAGGGATTCATTAACATTTTTGAGCAGGTGGGTGACTGTTTTTCACTTGCAAAACCATTTGAACTGAACTTCTTTATAAGAAAATACTTTCTGCAAGATGGTTAAAGATGATTTCCAGTCCATACTACACACTCTTGAGAATTTGTTTGCATTTTTTGTTTTGTTTCATGTAACACATCACAAAATACATGTACACATTTTTCAACTACTTACATGAAGTAAATTCAAAGTTTCAAAACAACCGCCATTATGGATGCAAAGCTTTTTGCTTCGTTCTTTCTCATATCACTTGATGAAACAACTTTGCAGCTGTAAAAATCAATGATTAAGCTGTTGGAAAAAGAATTTGAAAGGCCTCAAAGATAAGGTATATGGTTCGTAACGAATAATATCGATACGCATTCCATTGAGTGAGATTTATAATGTTTATAAACATAAGGGTGCTGAGACTGTGCAGCATGGACTGGAAATCATCTTTAAACCAGGAAGGCAAAATCTTCCTCACAGCTGGTCAACTTACCCAGTGCCCGGCCCTTAATAAAACCCCAGCTATACTGTAGTCAATCGAGGATAATCTTTGATTTCAGGGTTGGGTGTGGTGCCTGTCTAGTGACCCAACAGGAGCTCCCAGAGTGTGTTCAGGGTCATGGGATAGCACAATTAAGCTTTGGGATCTTGAAGGACAAAACATTGAGATGACAACTCTCAGGTATGTTATATTCAATTTTCAATAATATGATTCCAAGTTTGCTTTGTGAGAATCAGAGTATGTCTCCCATATGTCAAATTCTCATTGTTTGTACAAGGAAACAAAAAGCGATTTTGCTAGGAGAATCTTGCACTCTATCAGATGTCAATTAGGGTCTTATAACATGTAGCTGCTCCTTAATCCAGTGATGCAAAATAATGTATATGATCAAAGCTACAATGCTTTGTATAAGAGGTGATGAAATCCAAGACTCAATGAGAGGCCAAGATCCTTGTTTGACGATCTGAAACTGTGATTATCTTTAGACTCCAAGACAAAAAGAAACCTCTACAGTAAAACAAGACTTTGATACTCATCACAAGAGATGATAGGATTCACAATTTTCTGGGCATCACTCGCCATCCCTTGTATAATGGCTACTTTTATTTAATTAATGACCAACACACGTAAGAGTTTTTCACCTTCATTTTATTTGTTACTTTTGTTAACTTACAGTGTCCATAAAGCAGCAGTATTGTGCATGGCCTGGGAGCATGAGATGCTAATTTCTGGTTCCTACGACAAAACCATTTCATTGTGGGACCTTAGAGGTGATATAGGAAACCCTACTGAAATCACCCATTGAAAGTGCTATTAATGTTATGACTTCACTAAGTAACATTAGTCAATTCATTGAAATAATTAATTAGTCAATTATGTTGACTCACATTTAATTTATCATATTATAAAAACCAATTTAATCTAAGTTTACATCTTTTCTTTCCCACATAGGTGGTAATTCCATCAGCAGGTTAAAAAACCACTCAAAACCAGTGCTGTGCTTGTCTGTTGATGACAGGTTCATTATCAGTGGAAGTGAGGATCAAACTCTCTCAGTGTATGATAGAAGAACTGCTCAAGTTTATAAAACAGTTAAGGTAAAAGGCCTAGCCACTGACAGAATTAATCAACGTACTTGAGTGTCCAAAATTGGATCATGTTTACTAAGGGCATCTGCAGTCAAGTGTCGATGAATACTCTTGATTGGCCCTCAACACAAAAATTTATTTACAAGAGGAGGCGTAATGGGTGGCTACTGCATAAAATTATGGGTACTCAGGGAGTGCATCCCAGACCCATGAGACCTATAACCTAGATAATGCTTGCCATTTTAAAAGGGCCGTTTCTTTCAGGCAGGTCATTACTTTTGGGGGGACTGTTACTTTCAGGGTTTAATGGGAAGGTAAAAAAGTCATGTTACTTTTGCGGAGCTGTTGTTTTCAGGGTGTGGTGGGGGCGTGGTATTCTACAGATCAGGGTGACTATAATACAGCTCGGACTCTTCCCACGTCTGATTCTATTAATTTAATTGTGAATGTTATTCTCTGTGGAAATAAAAATATTAAATGTTTTCCATTATAATATGAATTTGCAGCTTGAGAGCCCTGTCTTCAGCTTGTGCCATAGTTCCACATGTGGCTACAACTACCTCAGAGCTGGAGGGAGGGAAGGTTGCTTGTATCTATTGGACACCACTGGTGATAAATTTGAAGAAATAACAGTGAGTATTACCTTTAATATATTTCATCACTTAACAAATGTAGCGCACATGTAAGTAGGGGTGGCAAATGGTCCTTAAAAAACAATGGGTTTCCCAAAATTTTTGTCAAGTTTTGCGAGTCTCGCAGTCTTGATTTTATGCAAGGCTAAGAAAGTCCCATAGTACCAATTTGTTTGAGTGTTTTCTTTTTTTATGTCTGAACGTCTCAGAACCCAAACATCTCAAACTTGCATTTAAAACACTTTGAAACATTGGTCTCACAATTTAAGAAGTTAAAATGTCTTGGGCTTGCAAAGAAAAACACTAGTTTCAGGCACCTTCTCGCAAAGCCTTGCATTCACCACTCACCACCTCTGTAAGTTCATAAGATACTAAGTACTGCTGACAATATATATATAGAGTATCCAAAAGGTCTAGATAGCAGCAGACATGTAAAGATTTTAAGGAAAACGACCACTTTTTTAAGTTTAAAAGACATGTTTCGACAGAACTTCTGTCATCTTCAGTTGAATGAATGATTACAAAGCAAGTTGAATAATAAGTAGGCAAAAATGCTAATTAAGACAAATAGTAACAACAGAACGTGAAAAGGTGTAAATTAAAAGGATAATTTTAGATTTACATGGTGTAATTGCTGATTGAGGCAAGGTAGTTCTTTTTGAATATGGATAGCCTCCTTTATCTTGAGTTGAAAGCTGGTAGTGGCGTGATCTAAAATATGAAAGCAGTCTATTGAACACAATGAGCGACAACGTTCAGAATTCTGAAGATGTTTGAAGATGTGAGAGGCCCTATCAACGGCTAAGTGCTCATGTACGCGTGTGGAAAAATGCCGGGAGGTTTCGCCGACATAACAGGCATTACAGCCCGCACATGTAAACTTATAAATTACATGTGAACGAAGCCCACCGGGGATAGGGTCTTTCACACCAAAAAGGTTACCTATCTTAAAGGAAGAAAAAACTAATTTGATGTCTAAATCATTACAATAGCATTTGATTAAGTGCCGAATCTTCTTCTGAGTGATGACAGAAAAATGGCCTATGTACGGCAGCTTAAAATAAAACGTGGGCGAGGTGGTAAGGGGGTAGCCCCGGGGACAATGATTGCTATGGGCCCCAGTGATGTAACGGTTAACCACTTTTTCAATTAAATGGGCAGGGAAAAGGTTCTTTTTGAGAATTTCAGTAAGCTTGGTTATATCCTCGTGTAACCCCAAC
This sequence comes from Orbicella franksi, assembly GCF_964199315.1. Classification (NCBI taxonomy): domain Eukaryota; kingdom Metazoa; phylum Cnidaria; class Anthozoa; order Scleractinia; family Merulinidae; genus Orbicella; species Orbicella franksi. Next base: position 15,870,087 of record NC_138158.1, read on the forward strand.
CAAGTGTTGTTGATCTTGTAGGCCCTGTCAACAAGAGTCCTAATGAGAATTACTTTGTATGAGTACGAGGTGAAGCTAAAATAATTAGTTAATAACCCAGTAAAGGTTTTCTTACGGTAAACCCTAGTTAGGAAGGAATTAGTGTCACTATTATCAATAAGAACATCTAGAAAGGGTAATTTGCGATTAAGTTCTTTTTCCATAGTAAACCTTATGTTGGGGTGCCTAGAGTTAATGTAGTCAAAAAATAGAACAGCATCGTGCTCCGAGTGAAATAAACAAAAAGTGTTGTCAACATACCTACGATAAAATAAAATTTTAGAGCATTGAAAATTTTCCAACCATAGTTTTTCATGATGTCCCATAAAAAGATTGGCTAATACGGGAGGAAGGGGAGACCCCATGGCCACACCGTCAATTTGGTCATAGAAAGAACCGTTAAATAAGAAATGGGTCTGGGCAGTGGCTACAGTGAAAAGGCTTCTAAGTTCAGG
>NC_138158.1:15870780-15894780 GCF_964199315.1 Orbicella franksi
TGTACTAAACCTCACCTGGACGAAAAAGCTCAGGCTCTAGCAAATGGGCAGATCAGTGCGGTGCAAGGCGGCGCATTAAAAGCACATATACCCCTCACCCCGGGAATTCTCATGCACAAGATATCAAAACCCCAGCCTTTCTCAGACTTTGAATGAATATCTTTCCGGAAACGAAACACTATTCTTTCTGAGAAATAGCTCCTTGTTGAGTTTACTATTTGAGATTTTGGTTGAATGCAAAGCATCGTTTGACCCAGACCTCTCACGGCTGGAAATGTTTGAAGCACTGCCCAAGCTCCGGACTCCACGCGGCTTCCGTATTCTGTACTTTCGTTGTACCTGTACGAAGCATAATTTCCTCTGAAATGTTGTATTTCTGTTAAAATGCAAGTATGATATTGTCAAAGAAAGTGGCAGAAAGAATTGAATTTTATTGCCCTTCTCGAATCTCAAATCTGGAGTGGAGTAAGGCATCGATCAGCTTGCCTTGAACACGAAGAAACTGATTAGGAATTATTTAGCAGTAAAGACGGACTCCAGAAATGCTTAAAGAGGTAAGGAAATCTTATTTTTAACCATAAAGTTACAAACAGAACACTTCACATTTAAAAAAGAGAAAAAGTGTGGGGTGGAAGAAGGGAGGGGTTAGCACCAATAAACTACTCTTTATGCAAAAGAACTCAGAGTTCATCGCCGACACCGATGAAGTATATTTAATTGGACTTGATCAGAGTTAACCATTTGTGCTCGTTAATTTTTTTGTCTCAAGACTGAAAGCATCCGATTATTGAAACAGTCAGAAGCCAGAAATGCAACAACCATGCCTTGTAAAGGCTGATTTATAATAACATTATTTAAGCGATCCTACTGTCAGCCACTTAACAATGTCAAGGTATGTATGTAAGGTAGATTACATATCGCTCCATCGAATGACGAACACTGAATACTTTAATCGCATCGCATCTACACTTATAGCACGTTCTTTACTTCTGTTTTAGGCCGTTATCTAACGTAGGTTACCAGTTTGTCTTTCCTCTTTTCCGATCACAAACATTGGACGCCCTCAATTTAATTTTTTTCGCGGAATAGGCTATTTTACAGTTCTGTAAAATGTAAAAACCTTGGCATGAGGGCCAGATTTTGGTTCACCTTAGTTAGTATGTTATGAGATCAAAAACTAGTTAGCACGATACTGAGTATCGAGGTTTGTATAATAACAAAGTCAAATCTAGCCTCACTTCTGTTCAACCGCCTGAACACTACGCAAGGAATTGTATAATAAGCTCTTTCCGAAAATTTCGGTTCAACAGTCACATTACTAAAATTTTATTAGTTTTTGGCTTCTCTGTAAACTTTCCGAGGTGAAGACAATTTGAAAGTGTATTCGGTTCAGTTTCAAATTTGCAACACTGTCACGAAGGAATTTCCGCAGCTGGCAGGCGCTTGAGAAGAGCAAGTTCTCAAGTTGGATCTGCACGAATCAAAGAAACCTACAAACGTTGCTCTTACTTAAACCCACACCTGAAACACGCTTAAACAACAACAACAACAACAACAACAACAAAAACACAACCTCGAACTGCCGAATGTGTAAAATTTCAGAGTAGAAACTCTGACGAATATCTTCTGGTACAATAGGCCTATTTTCATACTTTAACATTTTGGTTAACTTGGCTCCGAGCCTTAGAGGAATAATTATGAAAAAAGCTAGTACCTCGCTGGAAACCTGGACTGTTTCTTTCGTATCTAAACGCGGCATTATCATCTTACTAGCTGCATTGTGTCCCGTTGTCCAACGTTTAATAATTCAATGTTGGTCTCGGTGGCAACATCTACCACACTAGTAAGTGGCTGAGACCCCGCCTGGTCAACTCCTAAAAGCTAACAAAAAGATCTCAGAATATTTAGAGAAAGCGCAGATTAACTACGCAAAACACGTTAGTTCACATCTGCAACAACATGCAAAATAACGCTGACAAAATAACTACAAATATTTGAAACCAGCACTGAACACGTCCAGGGTTCCCTCCTGCAGTCTCTGGCATTGCAAGCGCAGTGCTAACATCCTGCACTAGAATCGCATCTGACTGTACCCCTACCCTAATTAGGGCGTACCCTCCTACTGGCTCGCTCTCTGTTGTCAAGGAAACGGAAACTTTATCTTCCTCGTTGTCTTGCGCAGTAATGTCACAACTGAAAGACCTCTGCCTGCCGTCGGACGAACTCTCTACGATCACGAATTTGAAGACACCGCTTTCGCTCTGAATGGATCCCTGCTTGACATCCCCATTGGTTAAAGAGAACTGGACGTCGCCGCTGCTATGAAGCACCAGTGTGACAAGAGGATTTGAATCTATTGCCGTGCCTGTTGCGTCTTTCACATGCAATGTGATGCTGACACTTCTTTCGCCGTCTTCTCCACCAGTCTTGATGAAGGAAACTTTGCCAACAATTTGTGAAAATTCACGAGCTGACACCTTGTACAGGACTTTTTCAGATACAACTTGACCACCATCTCCCGAAAACATCACACTGTTATGACCAGTTAGCACATCTTTGCAATCCTTGTTAGCGGTGGCTTTCCAGGGGAAACTTTCACTATCACCTTCGCTTCTGTCAGAGCTTGCTGCCAGCGCGTCTTTAAACGCTTTCTCCTGATCCGGTGGAAGGTCATAGTAGATTCTCCTCTTGTCAGAAACATTATACCGTAGTGCAACCAGGTCTCGGACATCTGGATTATCCGTAGTGGAAGACCAGATGGTTATGGTGAATGTCTCTGATAGGTCGAGCAACCAGTGAAACTGTTCCCAAGACCTTTGAACAAGATTAGCACGGACAGGAAAGGTGATAGGCTGAGCGATCTGAGAGACAAGTTGCCCCATAGGAAGCACTTGAGACCAGTTGTAGAAGTTTTCTGGGGCTGTCATATTTTTCCCAGTTGTCCAACTAATTGAAAGAGTTCCATTAGGGAAGTACCTTTTGCAGAGAGACAAGAATCTAGCGTGGTCGACCGGAACGCACACCTTATCGTAGCAGGGACCGGGCAAGATGTCTGCATTGAGCCAAATCGGGGTTTTGACCTCTTGCCCGAACGTGATGTTCTGAACCATCTTCAGGGAAGGTTCCACCACCTCGATGGTCTTGAAGTCCAACTTGATTCCTTTTGTCGAATTCGTTGTTTGTGACAAGAAGCCGTGTAATGTTAAGTTGCTGTCCACGTCTGGGGGATGTGCCATTACAGGAGTTCCATTCACAATGTTGTTCCGCATCAAGACATCTGCCTCTAGCATCATAATGTCTCCTAACAAGCCCTGTTCCAATTTCTCCGGTGAATTAACTGCGTGCAACCAAGTGATGTCAAGAGCGTCTCGCACTCCAAAGAAGGCCAGAATGTCATCTCGTGCGTCTTGGTGATGAATGGGTTTGCAAAGTTTACTTTCTTGACCTATAGCTGATGGATTTAGCAGTCCTGAAGAAGACGACATGGGAAATACGTGAGTGAAAAGTGGGTCAACTAAAGGACTTTCTTATTTACGCTAAGGCGGCGTAGTTCACGCTGGCGACGTAACGACATGAACATAACAACATAATAGCAACATAACAGCATGATAAGGAGAAAACCTGATCTTTTCCTTATGCTTGTATGTCGATGTTCACAATGCGACACAAGCTACTATTTATATAGCGTTATGTCGTTTATGTCGTTACGTTATGTCGCAAGTGTGAACTAGGCCTCACTTAATCATAACAATATTTCTATGAATATTATATGACGCTCGGATTCCACAAAGATGAATATTTAATCAATACTGCTCAAAAGCATCATAATATGAATTACATGGCGTGTTTAGCGAATTCAGTTAAGAGCAAATACTCATGCTGTATTTAGAAAACTTACACATCGACAATAACTGAACTGCCATTCAATTAACAGCGAAAAGAGGTTGAAAACCTCACAACTTGCAATTACTGAGCTTACGTGCGCGTGCGAATAGACCGAGCAAAGTCATCTAGCTTAAATCGACTTCGCAAATACCGAACCACGTAGATACCCAAGATGATAGCTGTCCCAGAATCTCGATAGCTTTGGATAAAAGAGAAGTTTCTAAACTTACCAAGAGCTATTCCAATCAGCACGTATCTCATTTTGCGAGAAATATACGATGCTGTTTCGAGATGTCGTGACCACCTTGTGACTCTCCACCACGTTATTCAACATTTACCATATCTGACGTTTCCTAGGAAACTGTCTTTTTCTAATGGACCAGAGAAGAGGCCTGGAGAAAAATATCTCGGTGAAGACAACCTTTCTTTGGGGAAATCAGCCCTCTAAATATCCCTTTCTTAAATGACGATACCATTCGTTTCTTCAGACGCGGCAGAGTCTTAGCAGATGAAGATAGACGCACCACAGTAAACTCAATCGCAAGAAGAGATAAAACGAAGGAGGTAGAGGTGATAGTCCAGTTTTCGATCACAATGATAGAGGGAAACATATTTTTCTACTTCTTTTGAGGAAGGGTTTGTATAATTTGTGTAATTCAAATTGGGTTTCTGATAAGCCAGCTTTTTTAGACATCGAAATGTCGGAGGGGGACTACTAAAAAAGTTATCTATAGGGAAGCCCCGCCCCGAGGTCAAAACCCATACCCATTTATATTTCGACAGAAATGGTAGCCCTGTCACATACTTTCAATAGAAAATGGCATTCCTTTCACATAACTACAGTGCGCTTTTACCGATCCATAAAATTCCAATATTTAATTAACCGTCCGAACAAGAGATTCATCCGATGTTCATCTTTTATACACACAGACGATTGATCCATTTAAGGTAGCTCAAAACAGGTTCTAACAGTTAGATTTTGATAGGTCGTTATAACCACTCTTTATCACTAGATGCTACAATCATGGTATCAAAAAACTGCCCAATCATTGGTGAACACGTTGTTATCATTTTCGTGCCTCAATAGGCTACCATAGCAATGGTATGACCTTCTAAAAACACCCTTAATTACTCATCATGCTTATTAAATGTTGATAGTATAAAAAAGTTTCACCGTGCCGTTTTTGAATTATAAGCCCCTAGAGCTGTATATGTATGTAATCAAGGGTGTTTTTAGAAGATCATACTGTTGCTATGGTAACATATTGCGTCACGAAAATAATAACAACGTGTTCACCAATGATTGGGCAGTTTTTTGATACCATGATTGTAGCATCAAGTGATAAAGAGTGGTTATAACGACCCATCAAAATCTAAGTGCTGGAAACTGTTTTGAGCCAACTTAAGCGAATACAGAATTAGTCTCTTCCTAGTTTAAGACGCATGTAAGCAGGTAGCTCGTCTCGACGCACAATTTGTCTTGTGCCTGTCTTTGCACTAAGACGCATAATCGGTCGCACTTAAAGCAACTTACCCGCAAGGTCATCCAGACGAATTATGCACCTCTCTACCACGGCCACGGCAACCGTTAAAGCGCGTCTTACCTGACAAATAACCTCTCAACAACGGCAATTTAATTAACGACTGACGAACGGTTCCTAACAAACTCTGTTTTTTTTATTATATAAGGCAACTAGGCTTGATTCCTACTTCGCGTGTGAGGTGTCATATCACGCTCCTATCTTCCCATAACGGCAACCTTTCTACAACGGTTACTTTCCTCTGTACCCAAGGTGGCCGTTGTCGAGAGGTTCGCGTGTACAATCCCTTATCGGCTGATAGCAAAATAGTGTTCTCAGACAAACTCCCAATCACTGTGGAATTAAATATGATTATTTTTCTGATATCGCTTTCGTAAGAAAGGCGTAAACTGCCTCAAATGTTATTTACTTTCCTAATTGTAAGGCTTGAAGAAACTGACCTTCAGTCGAACAAAGTGAAACTTTGTGGTTGACCTTGCGAAAATGTGTACTAGTTTTCAGAAAAAAAAAAACGTATGTTTAGCTAAGTTAATTGCAAATAAATACATAGTTCGGGGAGCTTTTCAGTTACCATATAAACTTTCACATTCCATGATTACTTCTTTGTATTACCTTATAACTGAGGAGAGGAAAACCAGCATTCTGTGGCTAAAGTCTAGTTCACACTTGTGAGATAAGCTTAACACTAGTGAAATAATCGTGAGCGCCAGGACAAGAAAATGGAACATGTTTCTTTTCCTTATGCTTATGCTTGGTCTTATTTCACTAATGCTATGCTTATTTCACAAGTGTGTACCAGGCTTTAGGCTATCAATATATCTCGAACCGACTATCAATTAAATCTACCATCGCAAATCCTTTATCGATATTCTAAATGGTGGTAACTTTTTCTGCAGCCGTAACCCGAGCAGGGACTTGTTTTAGTGCGCAATTAGATTCCATTTAGGTCTGTGTTGTAACGCGCGCGCTTGATAACGCGCGTGCATTTTCATATTGCTGCATATAATCAACTAGCACATATCCACAGGTCGTCCAAGCGTAATATAAGATTTTGTAGTGGTGAACTGTCGCTGAAATATAAGAGTTTGTATGGAGATTAGAAGATGGCATTAAATTCGTTCAATGTACGGGTAATTTACCGAACAAAGACTCTTGAACATTCAATGGTGTCATTTTGTCTCATTCTGGAGAGTTTAAAGAAAATTTTGAGCGAATTTTGATTTATTTGTCCTACGCTGTTATTAATAACACCGTAGGGTAAATAAATAAATCAAAATTTCCTCGAATCTCCTATAAACTCTCCAGAATGACACCATTAAATGTTCAAGAGTCTTTATTCGGTAAAATACCCATACATTGATTGATTTCGATGACATCTTCTATTCTCTATACAAACTCTTATATTTCAGCCATCGTTTACCACTGCAAACTCTTATATTACGCTTGGTATTTTTTGCAACGGTACTGATCGCTTGTTCAGTTGCCCTGACGAAGTCTTTGTTAAATAGAGACGAAATATCGGCAAGTCATATTTCCAGTGTTTGTTGTAATATTCTATATGGTGTATAGATGTCTATGCGTTTTTATTTTTGTTTATAATATAAATAGGGCCCTGGCGCTCTGATTGGTCGAAAACCCATGTTTTATTTAACAAGTAAAGAAGCCTCGACTGTGCTCTGTTCTGTTGTAAAGCACGCAGGAAGCGGTAGAGCACGAAAGAAGTGTAGGGGAAAACACGAGACGAAATCGTGTTTTTCTTGAGTGCTCTACCGCTTCCTCAGTGCTTTACAACAGAACAGAGCACAGTCAAGGCTTCTTTATTTGTTTTATGGTAAAGAATCCAATAATAGGCCCTTTGCAGCTGGGGTCACGTGACCAAATTTTTCCTATAAAATTTTTATATTATGAGCTTTAAATTAAAGAATGCCAGAAATGGAAAGAGCGCATCGAAAATACCAAAATGGCCAAGTTTGAGGCCCGTGGAATTAAAGAGTAAGTTTATACGACAGTTTGAATTTTCGGAAAATTTAGAGGATTTGTACGGAAAATGTTGCTGGAGAGCAAGGCCTTGCTCTCCAACAACGCTTTCCATACAAATCTTCTTATTCTTTTAAAAATTTGGAGCGTCATAAAATCTCCTTCTTTAATGATGGGGGCCTCAAACTTGGCCATTTTGATATTTTCGATGCGCTCTTTCCATTTCTGGCATTCTTTAAGTTGTAGCCCATAATTTTATGAAAAACAGGTCACGTGATGGCTTAGCTGCAAAGGGCCTATTTCCCCACGCATTCGGCTGAATTTTCAAACCAAACTTTATTTTCCAAACGAGTAAAAGTGGCGTCAGCCGTGCTCTGTTCTCTGACAAGGCAAGCTAAAATAAGCCAATCCCAAGTCTTGTTGGAATTGTTCAAATAATTTGATTGGCTAACGAAGCGACAACTGTCAATCACAAATTGGACTTCAGCTATTTTAAAGCTTTCAGTTTCGAGTAGTTTCGAGCGACTTTCGAGAGAGGAACGATGCCTTCAAAGTTCGCTTTTTAGTTAATTTTCAAATAAGAATTTAAAGGCAGGTAAAAATTTGTAGTCCAGAGGAATCCGTCCGTATTGTGGCTCATGAAAACGTGCACTTTTCCAATGGAAACTACGAAACCAGGAGCTCAAAGCTTGCGGATGAAAATGCGAAATGCTGAGTTGAATTTGAAAGGAGCTACAGTTATTTACGGCTTGCAGCCGCTTGCAGCAAGATTGCCCGAACTAGCGTAAAAATTAGACAGGCTAAACTACTCCCACCGGTTTTACTTCGACCACAGAGGAGAATATCTAGAGCAAGCTTTGAGCTGACCACTCGTTGGTTCACTTCGCTGAGATGACCAGAGAACGAGTGTTACTACACTGAATGTGAGTGTTGTTTTGAGCAATTGAGCATTTTTACAAAAATAAAGCTTCTCATCATAAACAGAGACAGCTCAATTGTTGTTTTCTGTCGCTGTTTTACTTCTTTAGTATAAGTTCTGCCTTCGTAAAAAATTTGTCTTTATCGAAGCACTGGTTAGGTTGAGAATTTGTTTATTTCGCTACCTGTTTTGTCGACCGGAATCTAGCAAAACTGGTTATTTTAGTACTGTTTTCACTCTACTGTCGCTAACAGTGGTTTCCGTGAGCCATATTTACTGTAGACATAGAACTCGTTTCCACTGAGTTTGTCTGAATCACAGGGGATGTTTAATTTAGGTCAAATTTGGCAAAATTCCGGAGCAAAAATTTAAAAGCCAGCTTACTGTTATCAATCCCTGCTCTGTTCTCTGATAAAGCACGCTGTTTCAGCCAGTCAGAGAGCGCATTATATGAAAACTTTATTATAACAGAGTATAAAACATAGAAAAAGCGTGTTTTATTGTTCTTCGCCACATTACCTCTATATCATAAAGCAAATAAATAAGCCTAAGCCGTGCATTACACTATGATAAAACACTTCGCACATTCGAGAACACTCGAGAAATGTAGAACACAGTAGCACATTTTCCTCGTGTTCTCAAATGCCCGTCGTGTTTTATCACAGTGTAATACACGACTTAGGCTTCTTTAGTTGTTAAATATATCCTATTATTGTGTAATCTATGTTAGGTAATAGCTTCGGGGCTCCTACTGATAGCAGAGATGCTTTGTAAGCTCCCTTAAGGGACTACCCTAAAATTTTACGTTTTGACTTTTTGCTGTTAAATACAGGTGTCTATCTATCTATCTATATTCAAGGATTTAGAGGTCAAATAACACACCGAAAGTACGTTTTAACTTTTTTCGACAGTGCCGTCACTTCTACTTTTAACATTATTTGTAAGTGGCCGAGTTCTGGTGTATATGGCTCCCTTTTTTCTTTTCTTTTTTTACGTCGTTTGTGCACAGCACACGAAGCAGAAGGAAAGTGATATGTCTTCGTACTCATCGTAATAACTCTCACGAGTTTGACAGTGGGGCTCGGCCTAAGATTGGCTTCGGCTTCACACACCCTTCGTATATAACCTGACGGTTTACATTTAATGTCTGGTAATGGCCTCCTGGATCGATCTCCGCGTAAGTGTCCTCCTGTTGTGGAACAATGTCATCATAATGAGTAATCTGGCCAGAACGTGCGTCATCAACAACTTCATAAGTGAATTGCCCTTCAGTTTCTAACTCGTTAAGAGTAGTGTTGTAGTAACTCGGTTCTGTGGATGGTTGACTATATGGAGACAACTCTAAGATTTCTTGCGTGGAACCTTGTTGAGAATTCCTTGAAACTGACTTTGTCTCTGCTAGAATATGAAAGAACCAGAAAAAAAAAAGAGCAGCGTGTTTTTCAAAGCTGCATTTTATTTCGTTTTGAAATGTCATAGATAGTAACTGTTTTGCTGATCGTCCTTCCTTCCTTCCTTCCTGCCTGCCTGACTGCCTGCCTGTCTGCCTACCTGCCTGCCTGTCCTCCCGCCCGCCCGCCCGCTCGCCCGCCCGCCCGCCCGCCCGCCCGCCCGCCCGCCCGCCCGCCCGCCCGCCCGCCCGCCCGCCCGCCCGCCCGCCCGCCCGCCCGCCCGCCAATAAGCGGCCAATACCAATTTCCCCGAGGGTGGCCGTTTAATGGGGGTTGAACTGTATACAGATAAAAAAGTTAAAACTCACCATTAGGATGCATTCGACGCCACATTACAATCCCACCAGCCATGATCACAAGAACAAGTAACCCAACAACTATTGATATTACCAAAGTTGTTGTCGGGATCCCATCTTTGGTGGTAAACGTAATAAATCCCTCATTTTCATAATCACCATCTTCGGCAAAAGATCGTTGAAAGACCGCGTATCTTGTGCCTTCTTCAAGCTTTCCGTTTTTATACCTCAAAGCTGAAAGGAAAGACAGAAGGGCACCCCGGGATTAAATCAATTCCGTGCGTACTCCGATAAGAACTGACAAAATGAATTATTAGGAGAGAAATGAAGCCCTCCCGAGTCTAGAAAAATGTATCTTGACTTTTATATATTAAAGGGATAAAGGGACCCTCCAGGTGCTGGTGGAAGAAACTGAAATGATGGCAATGAAGTCGCAATAACACAAAACAAACAAAAGACAACAACAACAACAACAACAACAACAAAAACAAACAAGCCAACAAGCAAACGGTTTCAACCGTCCAACTAATTACACTTATATATTATAAATTATTCTTTATTTTAAGTGGGGATTGTCCAAATTCTGACACCATCTTACGTCACAGTGGCGTCATACATTCTCAAAGTTCACCATAGTTTTCGAAATGTTTCAAAAATGTTATTCTAAAGGATGCATAAACTTTGAAGACGGGAAGAATTTTATATATTTGAAGTCTACTAATAAATCTCTATAAGTTCTCTTGGGGAAACGTGCTCGTTGCTAGTGTGAAAGACTATTTGATACGGGTATAGTACTTTGCTACTTTGCAATAAACGTATATTATGCCAATTACGATCTCTGATAAATCTGAGCAATTTTAATCCCAAAGCAAATCATTTATGACAACCTGTTGTTCTAGGCTTTCATTTCATTTTTTCCCTATAAAAACTTGTTTTAACTTTAATTTTTATTGGTTTTTGACTTACACGTTGGGGGTTAAAATTTCAAACTTTAGCCAACGTGCTCTCAAGTAAATATATACATTCTCATAAATGGATGTATACGGTCCTTATTTTTAGTAGTCACGCCATTTGTTGTGAACTGACTCACATGATGTTTCTCTGCGCTTTCTCTTATCTTCAGTAACACCATCTCTAGAATAATGCTTCCCGTCACCAACAGGAAATGATGTCCGTGACTGATCGTTGGCGAACTCAGCCGTAATATAAGGTTCTCCTTTCACTTGGTTATCGTAATTTCGCATGACTTTAACGTATTGCTCGTCTGATGATTTTCCTGGGTTTTGCCCATCTGTTAAGGGTGTGACGATCATTTGATAAAAGCTGTAAAAGAGTGTATTAAGGTGTTTTCACATAAGGTAGCCTACAATAGTACCCAGCATTTTATAATAGTCATACTTTAAGAGATTATATTACCAATGTTTCCTACAATAATGGTATCAAACAAACGCCCAATCATTGCAGAACACGTTTTGGTCATTGTTTTGACCTAGTAGGTTTACTATAGAAACATTACAACCTGCACCATTAATTTTAGTTTTAGGTGCCAGTAACTAATAAACGAGCTTGGTAACCGCAACCATTTGTTTTACAAAATAATCATGGATCACCAGGAACCCATGGGTCATGGATTCCTGTGATCACATGTTAAGATGCAACTGTTTGCAAGCTTTTCTTGAAGGGAATTCAGCGCTACCGTAAGTTATTCAAAATTTAAGGTGGCTCTTAAAGTGCACCCAACCCCAAAAATGTTTTTTCGCTGAAACGAATCCACTTGTTATTCGAAGCATTTGGGCGAAAAAATTTTTGAATTTGGTTGAATCCTCGATTTTCTGTGTCCTTTCAAAGTCGCACCTGAAGTGTTACGCGACCGCGTTTTAGGGAGTCTGGGGCGGCTTTGCTGATGACGTCTACCCAGGAACCAAACACAATGGCGCCTCAGTCAGCTCTCTGTATTTGCTTGAGAAAATGAAAAACAAAAGAAATCATTCCAATATATTTTGGGACTAAAACGTTCAAGTTTTGTTCCAGAATCATTTCTTTTTCGCTCTGGAGTCAGAGTTAGGTTTCGATTCGGAAGACACCGAAATAAACTTCGATCGAGCACGTTCGACAAATGTGAACTCACTGCTTAGAGCTTTGAGAACAATTTGCAATATTTCAAGCGACGACAGGGAAGACTTCTTTGCGGACGAGCTGCTTGTATATTAGGAATGGAAAGCTAGATACGAAGTGGAGGAGCAGGCAAACGAAAAGCAGAAATGAAAACTCAAGGACTGCTTTGGATGGTAATTTCGTTACCTAAACACGAGACTCCCACGCGTGTTTATAGCCCGTTTACATTTGTCCTTTGCGAGAATGTATTTTGTCAAGGTATGGTTGTTCTATTAAATCCAGTTTGTGTTTTACTTTCTGGGATGCTTCATGTTTGTAAGAGCGACGTAAGTGTTGCAGTTTTTGAGACTTGATGACCTCCAAAACACTGGCTTCGATCGATTGAAAATCGTAGAATTGTTTGGGCCTGTATTTTTGAAGCTGCGGGAAGCAAGGCGGAATTGGGAAGAAAACATTTCATACAATTACCGATTTCACACGTTTTAAGTCTTAACTCCAAATAACCAGTTTAAATTTTTTTCAAAGTTTGCAGTGAAATTCGTCGGATAAGCGAAAAGGATGTGTTCCCTAAGCGGTCCGCAGACATGAATGTTACGCGGTCATATTTTCGACACTATTGCATAGAATGTTTGTCGCACTGCTGATTTCCAAACCTTCGAAAAACTCTGTGAGTGTAACAATTTTGTTATCATGTAATTCTCAAGGATTAATCTTCGACTTTTATCTAAATCGAAAGAGAAATTGTGTTGGTTGGCGGCGTACAGTTGCGACCTATTTACATATCAGTATATTTGGTCGTAACGCTTCTTGATCGATCACACAACTTTGCCGGCTATGTTATAAATACTGCGGGATTGGAAGACATAGGTTGTCGGTAGTATTTCGACAAATTGCTGGTTGGCTTTAAGCAGAAAATTTTGAAAATAGCGTTTGAAAGTCTACGGAACAAATTCAAGTGAGAGTTCTTCAATGGTTCTCACAGACTCAGTTCGCTCGTTTCGGTTCACCAAAATCAACCATCGTGTATGTCTTTATTGGACCGATCATCGCCAGTAAATTGTACAGTATATCTTTCTTTAGATCTGGGATATTGCTGCAACAGCCGATAGCACTTCTGGAAGGCATTTCTGTGCACTTTTCGAATGTGTATTGCACCATCGTGAAGGAAATGAGAGGACGTGAGATATTCGACCTTCCTGGGTAGACGTCACAACAGCCGCTGGACCCATTCTCCTCAAACTCGGTCGTGAAACAAAATGGCGGTGTTTTGGCGCTATTTTCGAGATTTCGTCGGGGCACAGAAAATCGAGGATTTAACCGAATCCAAAAATTTTTTCGTAGAGGTATTTTAAATAACAAGTAGATTCGGTTTAGCGAAAAAAAAATTTTGGGGTTAGGTGCACTTTAACTGTTTCTTGAAATTTTGTTTTTAACTTTGAAATTAAAAATTAACAAGCTACTAGGTAGTCTTAGAAACTTTATGTACTTTCTTCTTCAAAATAGAAAATCGTAACGTAAGCTGAAGTACAAAAACCCACAAGATCGATCCCCTACACACTCAGTGAGGCCCAGCACAATCTGCGTTACAGAGCAACCGAAGGCAAAATTTCAAAACACTTACCTGACAGGTTTGCCATTACTTAACTCTTTCTTAGTTTTAAAGGGGACAGACACTTCTGTTGTTCCAATGTTGCCATCGGGAGGCGTCGGAGCGGTCGGTGGGTCTGAAAAACAACATATAGGTATAGGTACATTAGTTTGATTGAAACGTCAACATACTATCTGGCAAGGTGAAACTGATTTTGGCAGGAACTTACGTTTGGAAGTTGATAGTTTTTCCTAGCCAATATTCAACGCACAATGAAGAAAGGTGAGAGAGTTGATCCCACATATGGGCCATACTCCTCTAAAGTAATTTTAAGACATAGTACCCAGTTCTATCGTGGATAATACTACCACGGGTGTTGCTTGTATCACTTCGTTTGAACAGTCTAACTTCAGCATTAATTACCGCCATTTAGATGTTTCGCTCAATTTCAAAATAATATTGTTCATTTGCTTCAAGTTTTACTGCTTTACTATACAGCTGAATTTTTGGTAACTGCTATTTGCCGTGTTCATGAAAAGCATACATATCCTTACCTTCAGTTGTCTCATTTTTAGGATCGCTTTTTGGACCTGCACCCCTCACAGTTTCAGCCCTAACTCGAAATAAATATGTTGTAGACTGACTAAGCCCATTTACGACCGCTTTCAGAAGCGACGCAGGTACTTCCTTTTCGCCCGTCCCTCTCTCAGCTGTGTAGAATATGACGTACTTTGTAATGACACCGTGTGTAAACTCTTCAGGAACTGGCTGCCATTCCACCTCGACACTAGTACTGCTCAGTACCTTTACAGAAGTAAGTACAGGAGCCTTCGAAGGTACTGCAACATACAAAAATTTGAGCTTTTGTAAACTGGGTGCAAGTAGGGTTAATACCAGTTGTTATATTGAGATTAACTACTATTAGTGCCGATGGGAAGGGAAAGGGATTGTCCATGTACTTATTTTATGGTATACCATTCCACTTAAGATTTTGTTTTTCTTCAAAAATTTTGATAATGATCAAAAAACGACTTTTCCTGTAAAATAGTTTTCTCCTGTTCAAGACTGTGTGTCCGTCCTGATGGCCACTAAGTTTTCACACAGGCTATTACCCTTACCTGTTATCGACTTGTATATTGTTTGTTTTTAGTGGCGACAATGATTTGCACATGAATATAGCCTTATAGCCAACTTTTCTGCATGCTCTTCACCTTAGTTGAGGGCATGAGTTGAAAACCAACCGAGTCTCCCTACCTCTGCACCAAAAATTTAATGTTGTTTTCCTCGTACTTACCGTCTTGGTCCGTCCATACAGTGATGGGATTGCTGCGTGGTCCATCACCTTTCAAAGTTGCAGCTAACACCTGGATGTTGTATACCGTATACTTTATAAGTTCTGTTAACTCAATTTGACGGGAGGGTGAATCAACCCATACCATCGTCTCTGCATCTCCCTCGGACTCCTCGTAAATGACAGTGTATTTAAGGATTTTACCGTGCTGTTTATCTGCTGGCACTTCACCCCAGGTGACTAAGATACTAGTTGAGCTGGTGTTGTGTCCTCTCACATTCTCAGGAGCAGCACCAGGTACTGAACAAAGAATAATGGTATTGATAGTAATGGTATCGCAGCTATTAAACAGATATATACAGATAACGTTTAAGAGAGCCCGGATCTCTACCGCGAGGGAATGGACAATGACGATCACAAACAAATTAACAGATAGAAATCAAATTACAAGCGGTTTGTTAGCCTCTTCATTCTTGTCCAGGGTTTTTTCCTGTAACTATCTGAACTCCTTAAAAGTTTTCCAGCGTTTCGTGTTTTCAACCCATAATAGATCTTACTATATAGCGTCTCTAGCCTTTATTTGTTACATCTTTTCTGAACACCTTTACTTGTATGATTATTCCCAAATAATGCGAGGAAATCTGAACGCTAACTCACCATCTTGGTTTGTAACGAAAAATTCGGGATCGCTGTAGTGTCCATCTCCCTTGTCGGTAGACGCCAAAACTCTGACGCTGTAGTTCATATTCTTTACCAGCCCAGTTAGATTCACCTCACGTGTAGGAACATAGACTGTTGTGTTTTCAACGAGTAAAGAACTGATCGCCTGGTAGCTCACGGTATAACTACGAATGATACCGTTCTTGTCCGCAGATGGAACTTCACTCCACCTCACTAAGAGTGAAGTGGAAGTTGTGTCGTATAATATTAAATCCTGGGGAGGAGCGCTAGGTCCTGAAAGGAATGTAAAAAGTGTTAAATTTTTATCTGCTAACATGACGTAACACTGTATCAGCCCGGCAACAACTTCACCATGTACACCATGTACATCAAGCAAACTAAACAATTTTTGTAATTCTGAATAACAAATGCTACTGACTGTAACACTGTGATGACTTTGATTAGCCTCCAAGTAGCTGATTCAAGACTCAAGACGATGCTATTATTACAAATAGGGTGCTTCTTAATCCTAAACAACATTGCATTTAGGAAGGGGTTGACAAGCTTTACCTGATTCCTCTTGCTAATGTATGAAATTGCCCATTTTGCGGAAATCTTGTTGATTTTTCAATGAGAATCACATTTGTATTATTTTAAATAGTATAAATCTACTAGCGTTCCATCACGAATGCCGTTCTCTTATTTGACTGCACTACACGCTGTCTATTCTGTTACAGATTAGTGAGTAGCCTAGAAGTGTGCGGTTGATAACAAATAGCGGTAGCTACTTTGCATTTACAAAGTGTCTGCGAAGAGGATTTAGATAATATTTTTAACAACAAGTAGACTTGTACTAAAACAATCAAATTATTCGCTCTCGATTTTTATCGCGTGATAGTCGACGAGGGCCTAGCCCGAGTCAACTATCAACCGAAAATAAACTTGAAGCAGCTTGGATGCTGACCAACGTTTGAATATAAAAAGTAACCATCATAACGGATGGCGTAGTGGTCAAAGAGCTCGCTTCCCACCAATGTGGCCTAAGTTCAGAAACGGCGTCATATGTGGGTTGAGTTTGTTGTTCGTTCTGGTCTGGTTTTTCTCCGGCTTTTGCGGTTTTTCTTTCTCTAAAAAACCAACATTTCTAAATTCCAAAGGGCAAATGGTTTGTCAGTCTTTCGACTGTTATGTTCTTTCCTGGCTAAAAACATTCTGACTTACTTATTTCGTAAAGTATGGTTAGTTCTTGGTTATTCAAACTGTACTTATCACTCAGCTAGTCAGTCAGGAAAAAATACTTACTATCCTCGTCCGTTCTAACAACAATGGGGTCATTGGCTGGTCCATTTCCTTTCACAGTAGATGCAAACACTATGATATTGTAGTTGACGTACTCCTTTAGTTCTGTCAAATTCTTTAGACGATCATTGGCACCAACCAAAACATTTCCATTGTCATTCTCTGTTTGTGACTGGTAAGTAATGGTGTAACCCGTGATGATACCATTCTGTTTATCAGCTGGGACTTCATACCACGTGACTAAGATGCTTGTTGAGCTGCTGTTCTGGCCTGTTACATTTTGTGGAGGGCCATCAGGTTCTGATAGAAAAGTTCAAAACAAGTTAACTTTGCAGTGATCGCTACTAGGCTTTCATATATGATTCCTACGAAGACTTCTACAACAACTGTTTTTTGAGGTTGTCAAGGAAATGTCTAATGTTGGTTGCCTGATGTAGCGTGAATACTGTACACGCGTGATATGTACATGCACGAAACATGGTATAACAGGAAGGTTGTTGCAGCTAGACGTCTAAGCAACCCACGGAAAATGAACATGGGTCAATTACAAAAGTGAAACCACTTGATAGGTGCTTACCAGAAATTAACACTGGATGTGATGGAAACTTCCATTTCTTAACGCACACAGACAAAAAAAGTTTAGACGCCAAAAAGAAGAACTACAAAAAACCTTGAACAAAAACAAATGGCCTAGCAAGTGGTTGTTTAATCATACTACAGGACACAATCCCCTTATTGTGCTTTCAACAAAGGCATCTCTCATGCTGATGTGCCTATGTACACTCTTTATTCAAGTTAAGTTTCTCATTCTTTCCTTTCAACAATTCCGGCAGGATAAGGAAATGCCAAGCAATATTCTCGTTGGCCCTTAAATAGAGTGTTAAAACAATACAAAATCTCTGGTTGGGACGGCAAAGCAGTGACTTCTGCGGCTTAACAGAGGTGGTCACTTAACGCAAATCTGGTTTGCAGTATTAAACTGACTATGTACGAAGACATGATCAATCATCGTAGTTATGCACACAACTTAAGCAGTTGTGAAATTAGAGCCTGAAAAAAAAAAAAAAAAAAAAAAAAATTTAAGCCTGAACGGGATTCGAACCTATGACCTCTGCGATAACGGTGCAGTGCTCTACCAACTGAGCTATCAAGCCGTCTGAGAGCTGGCTATCCTAAGAGTTCGTAATATACCCGTAGATGGTGAAGGACACAAGAGAATATATGAAAATCATATATTTGAACTGCGGAGAAAGAAGTATGAAGACATGATTGATCATCGTAGTTATGCACACAACTTAAGCAGTTGTAAAATTAAAGCCTGAAAAAAAAAAAAAAAAAAAAAAAAAAAAAATTCTAGGCCTGAACGGGATACAAACCCAGGCTTTAATTTCACAACCGCTTAAGTTGTGTGCATAACTGTGATGATCAATCATGTCTTCATACTTCTTTCTCTGCAGTTCAAATATATGATTTTTCACATATTCACTTGTAAACTGATTATATTAGTACATTTTTGCGACCGGGTAAAGAGAGGGTGACGACTTAGCTGTACTTCCAATACTGCCTAAAATCGATCGTTTTTGTTTAAAAAACAATCCTTGGTGTTCCCGTAATGATTTGATTTAACACACTGAAGGAATGAAAATCATCTGTACATGTATATGATCTATTAACAGGCATAGTTAGTGCGCTCGCCACGGAATCGAGAGGTCCTGGTTCGAGTTCTGGTCGAAGACATCAAATGTCATTGTGTCGTGTTCTTGGGCAGGACACTTAACTCTCACAGTGCCTCTCTCCACCCAGGTGTAGAAATGGGTACTGGCGAACTTAATGCTGGGGCTTATCATGCAATAGACTAGTGTCTCAACTAGAGAGAAGTAGAAAAACTCCTAGTCGCTTGATGCCACTGAAACCGGAGTTACGCGCCTGCCTTATGGGCAACTTGGCTCGTACTATGCAGACTTTCCCTATATGATCTCTTACCATGTAAACCGTTTATGAAATTCTAATACCAAACATTCCTACCCAGTCATATATGCAAAGCTCACGGGTTATTTTCTTTGAGATCGTTACTTACACAAATTTGATATCAGTGATACGTTTTTTTAACCTCTGACCGGCTAAAAAAGCCCATTCTACGCAGGAGAGGTCAGCTCAAACGTGATTAAGAAACAAGAACCAAGCAGCCACAAAATCCACCATAACACCCACAAGAAGAGGATTCAAATTAAAATTACTTACTGTCCTGGTCTGTTCTAACTACAATGACAGGGTCATTGGCTGGTCCATTTCCCTTCACAGTAGATGCAAACACTGTGATATTGTAGTTGACGTACTCCTTTAGTTCTGTCAAATTCTTTCGACGATCATTGGCACCAACCAAAACACTTCCATTGTCATTCTCTGTTTGTTTCTATAAGAACTGTTTCTTAAGGTTGTCCAAGACATGTTTAATGTTAGTTACCTAATGTAGCGCGAATGCTGTACACGCGTGATATGTACGTACAAGGAACATGGCATAACAGAAAGGTTGTTGCAGTCAAACGCCTATTAAGGAGCCGGTCCTGAGAAATGAGTATGGGTCACTTACAAAAGTGTGACCATTTGACATATGTTTAATCAGCATAAATTTGCCTTGTATGTGGTGGAAGCGTCCAATGTTTCAACGCCTAACACAGAAAAAACGCGTAGCCGCTCAAAAGAACTAGAAAAAAGCTTAAAGGAAATCAAATGGCCTAGCACGTGGCTGTTCAATGATACCCTGGAGTACAGGACACAATCATTCTTCACTCTCATCTACAACCGCAGTTCATATATGAACTATTTCATATAAACTTCACATCATTTCACTCCTCACGGGAAGATATGAACTCAATTAATAGACCTCGCTCCCAATGTGTGGCTTCAAAGCTCAGTTGGTAGAGCATCGCACCGGTATCGCGGAGGTCACGGGTTCGAATCCCGTTGAAGCCCTTATTTTTTCAGGCTTCTTCTTTCCAATTGCTTAAATTGGAAAATTAACTGCGATGATCATTCTTCACTCTCAATAGTTCATGTTTAAAAAAGAATCCTTGGTCTTCCCGTAATGATTTGATTTAAAAAAAAAAGAAGAGGTAAGAAAATCATCTATACTGATATGATCCCTTACCATGTAAACAGCTTATGGAATTCTAATACCGGACATTTCTACCGTCCTTCAAAGTGCACGGGTTATTTTCTTTGACAAAATTCCTTTCATTGATATTTTCAGTTTACTGTCTCTGACTGGTTAACGAAACCAATTTTACACAGGAGAGGTCAGCTCCAAAGTGATTAACAAACAAGAACCAAGCAGACACAGAATCCACCATAACACCCACAAGAAAATGATTCAAATATCAAGTACTTACTGTCCTGGTCTGTTCTAACTACAATGACAGGGTCATTGGCTGGTCCATTTCCTTTCACAGTAGATGCAAACACTGTGATATTGTAGTTGACGTACTCCTTAAGTCCTGTCAAATTCTTTCGACGATTATTGGCACCAACCAAAACACTTTCATTGTCATTCTCTGTTTGTGACTGGTAAGTAATGGTGTAACCCGTGATGATACCATTCTGTTTATCAGCTGGAACTTCATCCCAGGTGACTAAGATGCTTGTTGAGCTACTGTTCTGTCCTATTACATTTTGTGGAGCACCATCAGGTTCTGATAGAAAAGTTCAAAACAAGTTAATTTTGTAATGATTGTCACTAGGCTTTCATATATTATTCCTACGAAGACTGCCAAAAGAAGTGTTTCTTAAGGTGATTCCTCACATTTGCATGGCGCATCCTTACTGCGCATAATTTATGACGTCTTTAGCGCGCGTTCGTGCACGCGCATATTGAAAACATGGTGGATTTGCCTTGATATTGAGTTCTGTCAGTTGAAAAATGGCTATAGCTCACTAACGAACTTGGGCACCGCAAATTTTTTTCCAGTCATGTTAATCAACTAATCATTAGCTTTGCGTGAGAAAAGACTGATCTGATTTCTACAGTTGAAAATTGAATAAATAAGGAAAATAGCAGCTGCACTTTAGTCTTTTCTATTTTGCAGTTTGATAACCGTGGCAAGCAATTTGGTTCCAATATTTTAACAAGGATTCAGCTGTCTGTCAAAATCAAACTTAAAAAGTTTATTTGTGTCCGACACAAGCGTTGACTGTAGTTTGAGGCGTGTTTTCATGAGTCTGGGCTCACAAAGAGTTTACAATAACTTGGAATGCGTTCTTGTAATAAGCATTAAATAATGCTAAAATGGGACAGTTTTAATGCCTCACTGCTCCTTAGCGAGCATGGGCACCCCCTTTTTTATTTTGTAATTAAAGTTCTCATATGATAAATATTCAGTGGACAAAGTTTGAACCAAAATCTATGTGCAGTATTATTTCAGGGGAATTACCTTAAGGTTGTCAAGGATATGTCTAATGTTAGCTATCTGATGTGGAGGGTAAACTGTACACGCGTGATATGTACATACAAGAAACATGGTATAACATAAAGGTTGCTGCAGTCAAACGTCTATTAAGAAGCCGCCCCTGAGAAATGAGCATGGGTCACTTACAAAAGTGTGGCCACCGGATAGGCGTTCGCTCAGCAGAAATTTGCCTTATACGTATATGGCGGAAACCTCTATTTTTTTTAACACCAAGCAGTATTCTCGTTAGCCGTTAAATAGAGTTAAAAACAATACAAAATCTCTGGTTGGAACGGCAAAGCAGTGACCTCAGCCGCTTAACAGAGGTGGTCACTTAACGCAAATCTGGTTTGCAGTATTAAACTGATTATGTACGAACACATGATTGATCATCGCAGTTATGCATACAACTTTTAAAGCAGTTGTGAAATTAAAGTATGAAAAAAAAAACAAAAAATTTCAGGCCTGAACGGGATTCGAGCCTATAACCTCTGCGATAACGGTGCACTGCTCTACCAACCGAGCTATCAAGCCATCTGGAAGCTGGTCACTTTGTGAGTTTGTAATACACCCGGGCCGTAGATGGTGAAGAATACAAGCGAATATATGAAAAAACATATATTTGAACTATGGAGAAAGACATATGAACACATGATTGATCATTGTAGTTATGCACACAACTTAAACAGTTGTGAAATTAAAGCCTGAAAAAAAATTCTAGGGCTGAACGGGATTCGAACGCAGGTTTTAACTTCACAACTGCTTAAGTTGTGTGCATAACTGCGATGATCAATCATGTTTCTCCGCAGTACAAACATATGATATTTCATATATTCACTTGTAAACTGATTATATTAGTACATTTTTGCGACCGGGTAAAGAGAGGGTGACGACTTAGCTGTACTTCCAATACTGCCTGAAATCGATCGTTTTTGTTTAAAAAGCAGTACTTTGGTGTTTCCGTAATGATTTGATTTAAAACACACAAAAGGAATGAAAATCATCTGCACATGAATATGATCTATTGTGAAAGCACGGTGGCCTCATGGTTAGTGCGCGCGCCACTGGATCGAGAGGTCCTGGTTCGAGCCCTGATCGAAGGCATCAAATGTCATTGTGTCGTGTTCTTGGGCAGGACACTTAACTCTCACAGTGACTCTCTCCACCCAGGTGTAGAAATGGGTACTGGCGAACTTAATGCTGGGGCTAATCATGCAATGGACTAGCATCTCAACCAGGGAGAAGTAGAAAAACTCCTAGTCGCTTGATGCCACTGAAAGCGGAGATATGCACCTGCCTGATGGGCAACTTGGCTCGTACTATGCAGACTTTCCTTATATGATCTCTTAACATGTAAACCGCTTATGAAATTCTAATACCAAGTAGCCACAAAATTTACCATAACACCCACAAGAAAAGGATACAAATATAAAGTACTTACTGTCCTGGTCTGTTCTAACTACAATAACAGGATCATTGGCTGGTCCATTTCCTTTTACAGTAGATGCAAACACTATGATACTGTAGTTGACGTACTCCTTTAGTTCTGTCAAATTCTTTAGACGAATATTGGCACCAACCGAGACACTTCCATCGTCATTCTCTGTTTGTGAGTGGTAAGTAATGGTGTAACCCGTGATAATACCATTCTGTTTATCAGCTGGAACTTCATCCCAAGTGATCAAGATGCTTGTTGAGCTGCTGTTCTGGCCTGTTACATTTTGTGGAGGGCCATCAGGTTCTGACAGAAAAGTTCAAAACAAGTTAACTTTGAATGGTGGTTGATTGGGCTTTGCTGTGTTACTATGATGAGTTACTAATTAATGACGTGCTTCTTTTAGCGTTTGCCATAGACCTTCCTATTGGTATTTACTAGTGTTAGATCTGGGTGTCCTGCTCTGTGATGTCTATGAAAACAAAAGCCTGCCAGAGATCACTATGCCAATTTAAGCTAGTAGTTTATGAGAGGAAGATCATTGGAGCTTACTTTAATGTATTGATTGGACTTTAAAAGCATGGCAAGAAAAGAAAATGAACTGCATCACCTCTTACCTTGCAAAGCCTCTAAAATCCCTAACGGTGTACAGTATTTTGAGAACTTATATTAAACAAATTTTTGAATTGACAACATGCGATTATAGTTCTTTAAACTGAACAAAACAGAAAGAAACTACCACAACATGCACAGCAATTTCTAAGGAAAGGTACGGTATGTTGTCTGGTTTCTGACCAGTACCAGTATCTGACCAGTTTTATATAAAACCCATTTTTACGTCGTGCGTGTCATTTAAAAGGAAATTTTCCGAAAGGAATTTAAACGTTTCAACTTTCGAATAAAGGTTTCAGCGCGCTGTTAGCTTGAGAAACAAGCCTTCGCGGTGAGTAAAATGGTCATGGTTAAAATTTGCGATATTCAGAGGACGGTAATACTACCAATGCTAAACAAAATGTCTGATACATGTGATAACGTTTTCAAAGGAAGTTCTTTTATTTTTGACGTGAAGAAACTCGAAGAGTTCTAGTGATCAGAACATCG
>NC_138158.1:15894980-15954980 GCF_964199315.1 Orbicella franksi
TTTAATTTGAAATGAACTTGAACTTTTCTGACATAACAGAAGTCAGAAACCTTAACTAAGTTTTGGTTTAGTGCGCCCAGTTTCCGACCAGTTTCTTCTAAATTTGCAAAGTGTAACAATTTGTTTGGATAACTTTGTCCATGATTTTAAGATATGAATATAAGCTACACCAGGCAACACCATAGAAAGTCTACTGACTTTCATTTTCGACTCGAATTATTTCCTGTGTTGATTTCGCGTGACTGTATTAGCTGGAATAACACGAAGCAGAATGAAAAATCCTTTCTCCTTTGACCACGATGCTTGGTTACTAGCTAGCCGATTTCTTTTCCCGAAACAAAGGCCAACTTTGCAAGTAGTGAAAATAAGCTAAATGCATCGGTTGACTTCAGAAAGTTAACTTGATGTTGCAAGTGTATTGTGCTCTGATAACAGACTCGCTGTTCGGATAGTGGGCAACTAATTAGTTTTGCAGATATTGAAATGTACGACGGCTACAAGTGTAAAGATGTAACCTTCTGATATCACATTAAGAGTAAATGTGTTATATCGGGCCAAATTTCAGATTTCCAGTGAGTACAGGAAGATACAGCAGTTCAATACTGAAGTCGGGTACGTTACTGGGAACATACTGAACTTACCATCCTGGTCTGTTCTTACAATAACAGGGTCACTGGCTGGTCCATTTCCTTTCACAGTAGATGCAAACACTGTGATATTGTAGTTGACGTACTCCTGTAGATTTGTCAAATTCTTTTGACGATCATCAGGACCAGCCAAAACACTTCCATTGTCATTTTCTGTTTCTGAGTGGTAAGCAATGGTGTAATTAGTGATGAAACCATTCTGTTGATCAGCTGGAACTTCATCCCACGTGACTAAGATGCTGGTTGAACTGCTGTTCTGTCCTTGTACATTTTGTGGTGCAGCACTAGGTCCTGATATAGAAAGTTCATTTGAGTTTCAAATGGCATAAACATTAATTATACTCTACAACAATAATAATCTTTCTTTGTACTCTCTCACACTATGATACTAACTGTACAAAAATAAAAATTAGAGCACTGGGTGCCTGGAATAATCATAGGGGCTAGCGGAGCCAGGCAGCCAGTTGACATCAGTGTCAAATGAAAATAAATTGCAGATCAGTAAGATAGCACAAATGCTCACATAAAAAGAAAGGAAAAGAAGAGAAAAACAAAGAGAGAAAAAACAAAAACGCTATTACGACGCTAATAGAGAAGTCTGAAATAATTACGCAATAGTGTGGTGCAAAAAGGCTAAAGAATGAATCAAGGAAAGCAAAGAAATAGGCTAAAGAATGAATCAAGCAAGCAAAGAAAGAACTGAACAAAGGACCATTTCGGCGATACCGCAGCCGTTTTAAATTCTACTGTTTCAAATAGCTATTATGGGATGCTAAGGGGGCAAATTCGTATGTATTCGCCCCCTAAGCATCCCGATAGGCTATTAGGATGAACAGAATTCAGAATGACCGCCGGATCGCTGAAAAGATCCATTAAAATTACTTTAATTACCCAGGAAAGTTCTGGAAGCGACAATTCCTCAAGACCAGTGAAAACACCAAATAAATAATCATGTTAGGTTCCGCTTTCTGATGTTTTCAATCAGCTTTGTCCTTTTCGTTTCAAAACTGTTAGAATCTTCTAAAAACTAAGCATAAACCTCTTCTTTCTTTATTATGCTTAAAGCTTAAACACTGAGAAAAATTCCTGAAACTACGGAAAGTTCTGAAGTCTGCAATGACACAAAATAATTAATTTTATGTAGTGGTTCTCTATATCTTCAGTTTAGGGTTGACACAATTTCTAGTTAAAATAAAGATTAATGATTCAAAAGAGTATGTATAGATCTTAAGCATGCTAAGGTCAACGTAACGACCCTAGAAAGTAGTACTCATTCCAAAGAATTGAGAAGGAAAGGGTGCTGAATCCGAAAGCTTGATTACTTTAAGAACTTTTACCCATTGACATCCGGAACTTTTTGCCAAAAATGTCTTTTTGATGCATTTCGGACATTTTTAGCCTGGACATGAGCCAAATTAGCTGCAATCTACTGAAAAAGACATTTGCAACATGACAGCATGCCTCTCTTTTCAATAGCATCAGGTTTTATGACATTTTTGCTCGGGCATGTGCAGAAACCTACGACTTTATGGTTTTCAGTTTTTTAAATTTCTTTTCGCCTTTCCTTTTTCTCCTTTTCTCATCTTTTTGTTGCAGTGATTGACCTTCTACTGGGCTTGCCTCCAGTTCAAGAATTCCCGAGAAAGCATCATCGAGACGGAAAATTCCTAGTATGGAGAAGCCAAGTGTAGTTGAGGGAAATCTTGTTCCGAGTTTTTCACTCAAACTTCTGAGCATTTTCGGCTCAGTTGTACCGAAACCTCTGATCTCTCATCAATGGAAAGATGTTTTCCTCCTGTAGAATTTGAGTATAAGTGATGCCAATTTTGGTCAAACGCGATGACGTCAGAAGTGGAACAAAGGCCAACGCTCGTCACGGCCGCCTAAGGTAATGGGTTAAGGCATATCGCAAAAACTTTATTTAGGGTTTATATGCTGGTCCTGGAAGTTTTGTCTTCTTGCTTATAAAGCGAAAAAGCTGAAACATTTTAATTATGCAAATCAATCAAATTGATTCACCTAGTCTTTGAAATATATACCAATCAGCGCTTGAGATTTAAACCTTGATTGTAATTTAAAGCTAAAAACAAGAACTGTAGCACAGTTCATGAGTTGCTGTTGCCGCTATCCATGATATAACTACGAGATTCTGATTGACTGAGTCAGCATGCCAATCAAAATTGGCTTGCCTTAGCAGATTTCACTTTCAAGATTACTGTATGTGTGATATAACAAAATATCAAAATCAGATAAACTTACTATCTTCATCTGTCCTTTTCTCCAAGACTGAGCTCTTTTGACTGACCCCCTTGCTGTTGAAAGCTTGCATAGCAAACTCATACGAGGTGAACTCCTTTAAGGATGATATCTCGTACGAAGTGGTTTCTTTTCCATCAACGGTTCTATTTGCCAATGTTGGATTACTTTTTATGTTGTACAAAACGTAATAACCCAAGATTTCTCCTCTGGCTTGATCTCTCGTCAGCACCTAAATAATGACCATTGATAACAATATATCACTCAAAGTTACCAAATTTTGCAATACGGACCACTAAGATGGACTGACCGCTCACGAATTAATTTCGCCTTTAAAAGTGAATCCTTTTAATATTACAACAAAGAAATCAGTTTGGGTTTAAGTAGAACTTTTTTCCCTTAATATTTGGCGGACAATTTAAGTTAAACTTTCACGAAGGCAACCTGAAAAACGAAAATACACTGTAAATCCTTAACTTTGGTGCACACGTTTTCCGTGAATAGATAGTGGAACACATTAGTTTATCATAAACGATCCATTAAAATAATTACTTTAGAGGACTACTGTACATCGTTTCGTTGCAGTAAAGAATATTGGTTTCGTTTAAGTTTATGGAGCTCGCCTGCATATGTCTTTCAGGATGATTTATCTGGGACCGTTGTTTATTCCGATAATTCCAGAACGCATGAACGTGTGCAGATGCCTTCAATGCGCCAGCGCAAAAAAAATTGTGCTTTGAACAGCGGGCATTAGCAAACTAGGTTAATCCCACAGCCAGGTACTATAATTCTAATCCTTTCCGATTACATGTAAAATACCTTCCTATCAGTTTGCAATCTGTCATGGTTGTAACATAAAGGTGATTCCTCAGAAACAGAAATTGGCGAAAGTTTGTTTTTTTAAGCTTTCTCTCAACGTTCCCGACCAAGCACTGTTTCGGAAAATACAATAAAAAGGATAGGTCACCATGCTCGCAAAAGAGATATGACGGGCCAATCTCACCCAATTTATGCCTAATCATGCGCGTTATTTCATCGGTTTACGTTCCATTTTCGGTAGCGGAAAATATTTCATAAAAAGACTCGATAACTGGAAAGTCTCGATCATATGGAACAATGTAATATACAATTTCTGGAACATTCACACAGTTTTAAACAACTCAAAACGTTTCTGGAGACATTGCTTTCAAGGTCATAATTTGCATCCTCAAGTAACGGTTTTGTGCACGCTTTTGGCTGTATGTTTTTTCCTTCCGAACAATTAAAAAAAAAAAAAGTTTCTCTTGAAGATGATAAATTGCAGGTCGCAATTACGTAATAAAGAATATAGGTCACCCAGCTCGTTTAAGAGAAAATGAGGATTTATTTCGCTGTCGGGCTTAGCTTAAGGAGATCTCTCGATGTTGTGTACTGTATGCGCACGCGCTAATGTACACGTGCTCATGACGCGAAAATCGTGCGCAGTAGGGATACCCAATGCAATTCCGAGGAATCACCTTAATAAATGTAATCAACAATATGAAAGCTTTCAGTGATGTAAGCAGTTTCGTCTTTTCAACTTTGACGCTGGTTCGGGTAATCTTGCCGAAGCCGTAAATAACTGTGACTCCTTTCAAATACAGCTCAGCATTTCGCATTTTCATCCGCATGTTTTGAGCTCTTTGTTTCGTAATTTCCATTGGAGGCATTGAAAAAGTTCACGTTTTCATGAACCACAATGCGGCCGGATTCCTCTGGACTAGACTTTTAGATCCATATTTTTAAATCAAACTAAAAAGCGCACTTTGAAGCGATCGTTGTTCTCTCGAAAGCCACTCGAAACTGAAAGCTTAGCTGAAGTCCAGTTTGTGATTGACAGCTGTCGTCTAGTTAGACAATGAAATTATTTGAGCAAGGATTGTGATTGGCTTATTTTAGCGTGCTTCATCAGAGAACAGATGCACGCTGACGCCACTTCCTCGTTTGGAAAATAAAGTTTGGATGGAAAGATTAGCTAAATGTGTGGGAAAATTAATGGCTTCTTCATCATAAAACAAGTAAAGAAGCCTTGACTGCTCTGTTCTGTTGTAAAGCACGCAGGAAGCGGTAGAACACGATAGCAGAAGGGGAAACACACCACTATGTCTCGCGTTTTCCTCTACACTTCTTTCGTATTCTACCGCTTCCTGCGTGCTTTACAACAGAACAGAGCACAGTCGAGGTTTCTTTATTTGTTAAATAACGTAATAACAAAAAGAAATAAAAAGCATTGAGAAAAACATGGCAACACAAACAGTGGTTTTTGTAATAAACACATACACCAATAGCAGTCTTTAATATTGCATGATGGATCTCATGCTGAGGTTTGTTTGGGTTCTGTGCTGGCTTCATATCAGTACAGGTCAGTGGACTCAAGCAATCCTTGTCAATCACATTAGGAGTAGAAAAGTGCATTCAATGTCTGGGTTTTTTGTTTGACTTGTGAAGTGATAAGTCTGAGATTGCAAGATGCCATTTGAAACACTGGTGTACATGTAATGTGAATTTGCTGTCCATGAGGGAACATAATGGCTTGGATTGTGGAGCAGTAATTCATTACTCACATAGCAAAATAGTGCCTACATTTTCTATGCTCCTTAACTTGAAAGAAGCCTTTATTCTTTCAAACAGCTAAATATTTGGGTCAACCTAATTTATTTTTGTTCTTATTGAGGGTCTACTGTCTTAAGTGAGACTCCACAGAAATAGTTTTCTCCATAACTACTCTTTAAATGGTAAGGATCGGTGAAAACATTGATAAAGTCGGACCTAAACACTGTAAAGTAAACTTAATTATGGGAAACTACATGTACACAGGCACACAAGATAAATCAAATCAGTGGAATCCCTATTTCTTGAACCCTTAGTCTTTTAAACCTCCCGATAACTCGAACCAAAAGTCGATTCCCCTCCTCAGTCAAAAGCTGTAATTTTACCCCTGATTCCTCAAACTCTCTGATTTTTCGAACCAATTTTCTTTTCCCTTAGAGGTTCAAAAAATCCGGATTCCACTGTATATCCTATATTAATGATGTTCTTTAGTAATGCCATCATTAATTGACCACTGAGTTCGCGGTTTGCTCAAGATGGCTGGATGTTGGCCTCAACCTTTTTTGTGTGAATATGGACCTCAACTGTATTTCAGTAGGGAAACAAGCAAAAAAGGCTAACTTGAGACCCAGTCATCCTACTTGACCTTATGCTTAGTGCTATAAATGTATCATTATAATACCTGCCAAGAGACATTAACGGCAGTGGAATTGACAACAGTCACATCAAAGATTGGAGCAGTACTTGGAACTGTAAAAAGGAATTACACCACACCTTTAGTAATCAGTGACAAATGTTTGAATTGATTCACCTCATCATTAAAATATCTAGGAATCATGCAGTGCCTGCGCATTTTAAGGGTGAAAGGTAGAACTTGTATAAAATTATTACAAACGTTAAATGAATGTTGAAACTGCATTGTGTATATTGAGCACCTTCTTCATCTGTGGTAGTATTCACTACAGGGCTCCCATCACTAATGCCAACTATGTTTCTTGCAAACACTTGAAAGTAGTATGGTGTCCAAGGTGAGAGGTTTCCAAGAGAAGCGCTTGTGCTGGACACCACACAGGAACTATCTGACAGGGATCCTTGACAGACAACATCTACAAACTCTTCATTATCTAGACTTCTCTTCATTGTGTAGTTCTGAATTGCACTGTTCCCATCAAAACCAGCAATCCAGGAAATATTCACTACTCGTGAGCTCTTTGAGACAACTACCACATTCACTGGTGGATTTGGTTCCACTATAAAGTTAATTAATATAAACACGTTTCAACAACAGTCCATGTACAATCAGAGTTCAACAGGTAACTATAGATTGACAAAGACTACATGTACATGTAAGCGGACCAAGTGAAAAAAAAATAGTGTTTGATTAATTGAAGCACTATGAATCACAATAAGCCTAATAAAGGAGGCTATATTCCTCCTGGCTATTAAACTGAACAAACAAATGAAACCAGTTTTAAGGGAGCAGGGATGGCGCAGTGGCAAGAGCATTTACCTCCCAAAAAATGTGGCCCAAGTTAAATTCCGGCTCAGTGCCATAACTGAGTTGAGTTTGTTGTTGGTTCTCGCCTTGCTCCGATGGATTTTCTCCGGGTTCTCCGGTTTTCCTCTTTCCACAAAAACCAACACTCCAAATTCCAATTAGACCAGGATAGAGGACTGGCATGAAAACCAGCTAAGGCTGATGTGACTTCCTATCTAAATATTTGTTTATTATTTTTTTTTTATTTGTTTTGTTTTTCAGTTTTACCAATGATATAAATTGAGAAATGCTAAATACAGTTTCATTAGATCCTGGCTGATTCTTCTCTTTCTTGTGAATTTCCTTCTGCGGGGTCAGATCTCTAAGGCCACTGAAAATTAATGGTGTAAAACAAAAAAAAAGGAAATGCAGATGGCCAATTTAAAAAAAGTTAAGAGGGTTCTCGAATTTAGGAAGAACCATAAAAGCAAGGAGTGTTAAAAGCAACACAGAAACTGGAAATACCATCTAATTTTAAGCACAAGTTGCTTCTGCATAGTTATACTGACAGAAGTTATAAACCCACATCAATATAATACAGTTATAGCAAAACACACCTTGAATAACAACTGATGTTGTATCTGATGAGTTACCAACATCATTAATAACAAGACAGGCATAATTCCCAGCATCTTGTGGTGTAGTTGCATTTATTAGCAGCTGTACTTGGCTTTCATTAAAAAATGGAATATCCACTTGTGAGTCTTTAATCTCCACACTAGCATTTCTTGCTATCGCAGTTCCATTTTTTTCCCACTGCACTTCAGACAATGGTGGCAAAGCATTATACTGACATGTCAGCAGTAACTGTCTTCCTTTAATCACAAACTGTACTTGAACACCAATAATCGTCACTTCTGGTACAACTGCAATTGTGAAATTGTTTCAGTTATTTGCAAAATTGTTTCAGATGATCAAAAATAATAGAAAGTGAAATGAAGTAAAAATATTAAATGAAGGGAATGAGGTGATCTACTGCATCTTAAAGCCTATCTGGCCGGGCCAACTGGGCAACTGGGACAGATAAATACATTTGCTGAAATTATTAATAACTCATCAGTCATGAGCCAAGATTAAAACATGTACGAGGAACAATATGTACTTTGAAATGTTTTCTTTAAACAGTTTTCTTTGTTTGTACGAGAGATTTTAAGACCCATTCCAATGGTGATACTGAAAAGAGCACATCACCTTCAACCCTTGTAAAATTGCGATCACAGCCTATTTTCCTTCAAGTTGGGGTGACATTTCCACAAAATTGTTGAACTGAAGGTTCCACCATTCCAACAAAGTAAAATGTCAGTCCACATAATCTGTTTGTACATCGTAATAAAAAAAATAAAAACACCAGGAAGTGATTTGCACTATATGTGTATTCATGCACTAATTGGTTGGCTCTAGAAATCTCACTCATTCCTGACCATTTCTGACACATCAAACCCTCATATAAGATTACAGAACATAAACATTCCTCAAACTACTCTTTACTCATTCTCAGTGGCAGCAACACTGAGAATTATCAATGATGTTGTTGGTTTTGTTCTTGTGTTGTAGTTAGCCTTAAAATATGCATAGAAGTGACATTAACCAGGCTGTGATCTTGGTTGATAGAAACATGATGTGTATAGTACCAGTAGATGAAGTAATCAATTGAGTATTAGGTGAAAACAACACAATTAAGCACTCACAATGTACTGTCAGTGTTCCTGGATAAGAAGTAACATTATTTATACTGTTATTTGCCACACATCTGTACAGCCCTTGATCTGCTTGGTCAACACTGACTATTGTCAAAGTTGAATTATTTCCTGTAAAAGAGACATTTATCCTCTGATCTGCTACATTTACTGCTTCTCCATCTTTTGTCCATCTCACGTCTGGTAAAGGATTTCCATAAACTTGGCATTGCAATTTAACATTCTGACCCTCTATCACCGTTGAATTCTCTGGATTGCTGATGAATTCAGGTTGAACTAGAAAAAAGCATCCAAATGACTTAGATGTGTAAATGTTCTTTGTTATAATTATATGCTACATGATCAAAATATACATGTGTGAAGCTCTTCTATATCACACTATAAAATAAGTGATGTCATATACAACGTAATAACACTTGTTCTAAAAGAATTTCTCATTGGCAAAAGCAATTCTATTATTGCTAATCACATGGAAATTTCGGATACCATTTTGAGCTAATTACAAAGAAACATAATATTTTTCACACTTTTTTAACAGAGGGTGTCTGGCAACAGTTTCCAGCACTTTTCCAACAGCTACAGTATACCGACCTACCACTCTTTATCAAGTAATGCAACAATATTGGTATCACACAAATGCCCAGCCATTGGTGAACCAATAGTGGTGATCTTTCCAGCATAATAACATAACCATAGCCACAGTACAACATGTTACATCTGTTTAATTAAAATGGGGTTCATTATACCGAGGTTCTGTTCAATAAATTTTACTCTGAATAACTATGGCCTGATTGTTTGTTAATATACGACCCACACAGCACTGTGTGCTATTTCCTGAAAACACTATAAGAAATCAAAGGCCTCACACAACCACAACTTCAAACAATCACAAGTACATCCAAATTTTATTTTGTCATCCTGTTTTCTTTATTGTTTGATTTATCAATCACAAGTACATCGGATTTCTATTTTGTCATCTTGTTTTCTATATTGTGTGATTCATTGCTTCCTTCGAATAAATCTTTGGTTGATCTTACTTGGTTTCTCTGGAATTTACTCAATTGCTGTGCATTCCAGAGTATTTCAAGCTCCTGGGTTTGCTCTTACTCTAAACTACACAAGGCTTCGATCCTGGAAAGTCAAATCAGATTCCTAGATTTTTCTTATGTTATGGTAGTATTTAGTTTTTCGGGACTTCAGTATTTTCAACCCTTTATCAAAAGGGTTTCCTAAAAGAGATTGAAACGCAGTTCTGAATTACATATCTTCCATTCAGGAACGTTTACACGGCTGATTTAAGACAATTTTGGCTTAAATCTGTTGTTTATTGCTTTATTTCTACTGATATATCAGAGGAATCAAAAACCAGTCAGCGAGAATAAATTCTGGGTAATTCGCGTATTGCTTCAAAGTTTAGACTATGCCCTCATGCTGGCCTGTGTGTAGGCTACTCTGATGATAAAAGTAAAATGTAAAGTAAACAAAATGCAAGCGTTACACTTCCAGTAGTATTACGAATGCAGTTTGATCTGGCCTGAAGTCCTGATCTGACCCATGGTGGTATATATATCTAAGCAAATTCGCAAACACTGCCCGCTAGGTTTTTGCCTGGATTCGCCCGAATCCAGGCTAAGCCAGCGACCTTAAACCCAGGGGGAACTCCGTCAAGGCTAGGCTGGGCACATGGCCCAATGACTGGCCTATCTGCTGGTGGCTTGCTGGGGGCCAGCTGTCAAAAGCAGGGGGGAAGGGAGGATGTCTTTCACTGACACCTCCAACTAGCTAGAACTTGAGTTTTCAGTGTTAAATAAGCTTGATGTTGACTGTGTTTCTGGGTATTTTACCCAGTTGTTTGACCTTGTTTGAGGCTTCTGTGTTGACATGGCACCCTGCTGGAGTGGTCCATGCCACATGCATGCGTGATTGGCCAATCTCCTAGCCAGGGGGGTGGTCAGAGGACTTCTAGCCGCTGGGACTGTCTTTGAGTCGATGTGGGCATGTTTTTGCAAATTCGGTTAGATATACAGTGAGATATTGATCCCGAACCTAACAATTAATTTTTGTGAGTTATACCCCTTTTTGCTTATTCGCAGAAAATGGGCTTTAGAGGTTACTTGTTAATCCACTCATCGTCATCTTTAGATTTTTCTGCGTAACTGAACGTTTTAAGCCTGTTATTTGTTGTCAAGCAAGCGAGTTGCATGAACAGAGGGCTTGGGCACTAACAAAATAAAATGCTATAACAGCCTGTCACAAATAGCTACAAATGCCGAATCAGGATCATAAATGTAAAATAAACGGAATACAAGTGTTACACTTCCATATCATTCCGTATCTGGCATGATGCCCTGATCTGACCCATGTTGATATATACATAAAGTTAGATATTGATCATAATATTAACAATTAATTTTTGTGATTTATACCCGTTCGTTTATTTGCAGAAAATATGCATTAGTTGTTAGTTTTTAATCTGCTCATTGTGATCTTTAGATTTGTCTGCGGGACAAAAACCCATCACTTGAACGTTTCAGCCTGTCATTTGTTGCCAAAATTGATTAAATTGCGGGTGAGTTGTGTGCATCGTGGGCTCGGACACAAAACAAAACAATAAAAACAGTACGTCACAAATGCCAATCACACATGCTAGTCCCCATTGGAAAAACGAATACTGGTAGATAGTGTCTTGAATCTATACAGCCTGGTTGCCTCTCGTACAGTAAATTCAATGTTTTATGCCTGTCTTTCAAAAAACAAAATTGATTGTAGCCCAAGAGTTTCCACAACTGCCCTTCACAGGAATCTTACATGTACATAAGGAATGCAAAGAACGGTTTACACAGGAATTTCTTACACAGGAATTTAACGATGGCCAACATATACCTTATATCCATGTGACGTGGACACGAGGCAAAAAAGGTCTGGTATAAGGGCCATATCGCAAAAATGGTACAGCCCTAACTACAAGTTAATGACAAAAACAATCAAGTTTCTTTTCTTCAAATGAGCAATGAAAGTGAACATTCTGGTAGTGAGTTTTACTTCTCATCATTTGTTACAGTATTAATACTGTGCAACTAAAGGGACAGAGTAATTTCAGTCGCTCGATATGAAATGAGACAGGAGTCTTGCACTGTTAAATGAGGCCCCTTCTGTCACACAGAGCCTGATCTAATTTAGCTGTTCTGCATGACACCTCGTTAGCAGTCAAATGATACAGCCTTATTATAAATGTTTTGTTAAATGGAAATCAAGCCAAATGTGGTCGCCAAAAAGTATCAATAAGATTTTTCCTTCACAGCAAAACACAAAAATGCGTAGTTTTTGAAGATATTTCTTTGCATGAAAATATTCCTACTCCTGAACGATCGTAAGAGTCAGACTCCAAGTGTGAAGGCATAGAAGAACACGTAGCTTACAATTTAGTTGAAATTGAGTTTTCGTCAAATAGATTTCGGACCCTGCAAGCAGTAATGAACTGACTCAGTTGGACATCTGTTAGCTGACTGTTGGTTTCTACATCTACATCAACATTTATTAAGTCAGAAGAAACTACAGCTGTATATGCAGTTATCACGCTAACTTTTACATAAAAATTGTAAAGTAGTGCCAGTTAACATCTATTGTAATAGAAAACTAAAAAAATATGTAAATTAAACAACAACAATAATAATAATGATAAAAATAAATAAGTAATTGCTCAATTTGGACTTAAAAATTTGTAAATATTCTGAGGTTACAACATCAGAGAGGCGACTATTCCATTCCCTGACTGTTCTGTTGGCGAACTGACTTGGTTGACAGACAGCTGACAGTGTAGAGCAATGTTTCTTTAATACATGTATTAGCTACAAACACTTTGAAACTGCGGGCACCATAATGGGAAACTATCCATGAGATAATAATGCGCTAACTACAAATAAAATAACCCAAACTTATGCTTACAAGGAAGTATTACGAATTCCATCAGTTGCAATGTTTAATTTTGATTAGTTACATGTAGAAACATATAAACAACAGCAAAATATCGACTGGATCTATCGGTTTTAAAAAAGAAATGACATAATGACAGCTGTGTAATTGAAGCTACGACAATCACAGACGAATCGAGAAGTGTCGGGCTTCGGAGAGAAGTATTTTACGGAGAATGCGACCACAGAGGGCGATGAAAGTTCCGATTAATGCTCGTTTATTTCTGCACAAGGTATGTTGACTCTCGTAAACTGAAAATAATGATTGTATAACTAAATAAACTAATGTGAACGTACAAAGGCAAAAACTACACTAACTATAACCGAAAATAAGGTATAAATAAAGAAACTAAAACGATTTTAAAGGTTAAACTTGCATGCTGAATTCATATTTGGGGGCAGAACCCGCTAGTTACATAACAACAATACTACAAGAAAATACATGTTCCGCACGAAAAACGACAGAAAAATCTAACAAAATATGCAAGGTATAAATGCTGAACAATAATTTCTAACAGCTAGGGACCAATACACTTGAAATAAATGCACAAAATCCTAGCATTTGCCACGCTGGAATGCTCCTAACCTAAACACGTGGTCCCTCGATAAACTTACTAAAAGCTTAAGAGTCACTGACTGGAAATATCGAGAATGGCTGGCCAGGTTGGAAAAATCGAAAATCCTGAAACTTTGCGTAAAGAACACTTTTAGGGAGCCACTTTCGAAAATATTATTCCGATTTTCTTAGAATTTAAAGTCTTCAAGAAATTCGCAAAAAACGAAAATATAGCTTTTTGCCTCATTAAATATGCAAGAAATATCTGGAAAATTGACAAAGTTCTCGGTATTCGCATTGAAACAATTTACAAAACTAGAACTCGGGGTAAACTTAGCATAAGAGCTTTACTTTTCTTCTTTCTAACAATAGGAAGTTTTAAATTTTTCAAGCATTTTGAAGGATTCCGTCGGCCGTTGAAGAATTGCCTTCTAAAGCCCCTATGAAAACGGCAAAAATTGCGTAGTTTTACGGGCTTAAAACGCATCTTGGTATGTCCGATATGGAACTAAAACAAGTACTGTGCAAAAGAGTGTTGTTTCTACTATAATAATATGGAAAAAAATTTCTGGGCAATCGAGGTTCACACAGGTAAAATGCAAAAGTTCGCGACAGTCTCTTCTCAAATTTGCATAATGCGGTATGTTCAAAGAACTGTATTGTTGAGCACTCTAGTCTGTTTTTGTTCCATTTGTGGGCCTTGCTTTGTGGGAAATATACAAAAAGAGAGTTGATCCATGTCGTTATTACAACATTGTTTCATTATTTCACGCAAGGTACATAAAACTACAGACAAAGCCCAAAATATAAGTTCAAAGACGCTACATGTATTACGTGACTGGCGTCACGTAATATTTATTTTCAGTTAGCTCCAATTGGAATTACTAGATTATTGAGGTTTAGACACTTGCTTATTTAATATAAAGTTTTCAATATGCTTAGTTTATCCCATGTTCTAGTCTTGTAAATTGTTTCAATGCGAATATCGAGAACTTCGACTCAAGCGCGGCAGTAGCACGACGTTTGACTGACGATGCATTCACTCAGTTCGGCAGGCTGAATTAAAGTCGGCGCGAATACTTATAGCACGGCAGGCCTAATGCTGTTCCGCACGGCAGTAGCGCGACTTGGCTTCGAACGGCGTTCTCTTGCCATGCACGTGCCAAACTGAACCAGGGACGGCGGAGCCGGGATGGGGGCTTAAGCCTCCCCCCCCCCCCCCCACTCCCCTCCACTTTTTACCACGATGACAGTTTATTTTGTTTTAGTATGAGGTACAGATGAAGAAATAAAGAAGAAGGAAAAGAAGATGAAAAAAGTCTGGTTGACTACAGAATTACCAAGAATTCACAAAGCTACAACCTCGTACCAAATCTGTAGGAAGCTTTTCAGGTTTACATAGTTTTAACCTTTCCGCTGCGTGCACTTCCTTCCCACACACCGGGAGGCTTGTGTAGAAGCGCAGGTCAGTCAGTACTAAGGCCGTGATATATCATAGAGGGCTCAGAAAGATGTATCAAGCTCACAATACCTTCAAAATATATTGCTGTAAATGCACTAAAAGTACCTGTCATTTTATAGTTCATCCACTAGGTTGATTTTCTTAAGAACTACACCATGGAGAATGTCAAAAATACCATTTCCGAGCCCCTAGACTTAAAAAGGTTTTTTGGGGGGAGGTTGCCCCTAGACCCCTCTACAAACTTGCGCCGGCACCGCTCGTTTTCAAGCCCCGCACCTTCCCCCCCCCTCTTTCTTTCACTTGAAAAAAGACTCCGCCGTCCCTGTGAATTAATATCCTGCTGCATCAGCTGCAGTTGCTTTCTAGCATTTAAAAAGGTCTTCAACAAAGCAAACTTCTTCTGATCTTCTGCGCGAATGAATTAAATTCGACGTTTGAACTAGGCCGAATTCCAATCGAGATCAGATCGCAGGACAGACATCAAGCAGTCTTACTCTATTTTTCAAGAAAACCTGCTTCCTTGGTCTAGCTGGATCACGTTAATAAAACCTCTTCGTTTCATTTAGTACTTCTAATTAATCCGTTTCCCATGAAGATCAAAATAGACACACAATGGTTAAAAAATACTTTAAAAGACCAGTCTCCTTTCGAATATTTGCAGACTAATTGAGTGTATATAAACGGGAAAGACAAACCCTGCTATGTCTCTATTATAAGCAAGTGTCTCAGGCCCACTTCAGACGTCGTGCTTTTGCCGTGCCGAACTAAATTCAAGAATTACGTTTGACAAAAGCACGGCAGAAGCACGGCATCTGAATCAAACTTTTGAATTAAGTTCGGCAAGCAATTAAGTTCGACAAGCTCTGCCGTGCTACACGACTCTGGCACGGCAGTGACTCTAACGTCGTGCTTCTGCCGCGCTAAACAAAATTCATAAATTATATTTATGTATTTTGGGGAGATTGCGTTCCCACGGGGAGTTAGGAGCAGAATTGTTACGAGGCATCAGTATATCCCGAATTTGGTTCGACTGTGGCACGACGTCTGAATGAGAGTTGTTTTCCTGCCGTGCTACAGTCAAACCTACTTGTATTTAGTTCGGCACGACAGAAGCACGACGTCTAAACTGGGCCTAAACTTCGATAATCTAGTAATTCCAATTGGAGCTAACTGAAAATAAATATTACGTGACGCCAGTCACGTAATACATGTAGCGTCTTTGAACTTATATTTTGGGCTTTGTCTGTAGTTTTATGTACCTTGCGTGAAATAATGAAACAATGTTGTAATAACGACATGGATCAACTCTCTTTTTGTATATTTCCCACAAAGCAAGGCCCACAAATGGAACAAAAACAGACTAGAGTGCTCAACAATACAGTTCTTTGAACATACCGCATTATGCAAATTTGAGAAGAGACTGTCGCGAACTTTTGCATTTTACCTGTGTGAACCTCGATTGCCCAGAAATTTTTTTCCATATTATTATAGTAGAAACAACACTCTTTTGCACAGTACTTGTTTTAGTTCCATATCGGACATACCAAGATGCGTTTTAAGCCCGTAAAACTACGCAATTTTTGCCGTTTTCATAGGGGCTTTAGAAGGCAATTCTTCAACGGCCGACGGAATCCTTCAAAATGCTTGAAAAATTTAAAACTTCCTATTGTTAGAAAGAAGAAAAGTAAAGCTCTTATGCTAAGTTTACCCCGAGTTCTAGTTTTGTAAATTGTTTCAATGCGAATACCGAGAACTTTGTCAATTTTCCAGATATTTCTTGCATATTTAATGAGGCAAAAAGCTATATTTTCGTTTTTTGCGAATTTCTCGAAGACTTTAAATTCTAAGAAAATCGGAATAATATTTTCGAAAGTGGCTCCCTAAAAGTGTTCTTTAGGCAAAGTTTCAGGATTTTCGATTTTTCCAACCTGGCCAGCCATTCTCGATATTCCCAGTCAGTGACTCTTAATAATCGATGAAAAGCGAACCTAATGGAATATAACTAAAATAAACAAAACAATAAAACACTTACATATCTTTTCCGCGCAGTAATGCCTCTAGCTGGCTTATAAAGGTCCTTAAAATTCGACGATGATTCCTACAACAACATAACACCGACGATCCTCTAACAGAAGTGCGACAACTAAGCAAGAACGTGACATGTCCCAAGAGTCATAGCGTGGCGAAATAGATAAATGAAAGAAAAACAAAAGAAACACCGGAAATGAAAGGAAAACTAAATACAAAACCGTTGTCACAGTGATATGTGTATCCCCGTGATATGTGTATCCCCGCACACATAACACTAGTGATATGTGTATCCCCTCCAAAATGGCGACCAGTGATATGTGTATCCCCCACCCCCTCCCCTCTACTTTAAAAAGCAATATCCTCCTTGAAAGCGCTCTCG
Organism: Orbicella franksi; assembly: GCF_964199315.1. Taxonomy (NCBI): domain Eukaryota; kingdom Metazoa; phylum Cnidaria; class Anthozoa; order Scleractinia; family Merulinidae; genus Orbicella; species Orbicella franksi. Next base: position 15,912,085 of record NC_138158.1, read on the forward strand.
TCGTCCGGTCGCTTACTGGACGAACGACTAACCCAAACAGGCTTAAAACACAAATCTCAATTTTTGTAGTTGAAAAAGTTTACGTATCTGCTGCTGGAATTGTGTTCTTGATCCTAACTGGTTTTCTCCGAGCAGGATGTAATGAATTTAAAGTTGAACACCAAATGGATCTAGGTATATTTCAATTTGAGTTTCACGACACCGGATTTCTAGGACGATGTTAATTGCGCGGTGCATTCTCACCCTTCGAGTAACGCATATTCTCCACTGTTCATCGCCTTGTTTGCATCTGAATTATTCGTGGAGTGAAACACATATCACTGCTTCGACCCGCTCGCCATAAAATGATTAGTGGCACTCGTGTATCCCCTGCACCCGCTTTTCAGTTCGACTTCTTGTAAGATATGTTGTCTCAAGCTGTATACATTGCTATACTGCGAATATTGCTAGCACGTTTCATAATATTCGACGTTTATTCTTCGGCAGTTAACCTAGATAACGGCTGTCTTCAGGGGATACACATATCACTGCGCCATGTAATAATTAGTGATATGTGTATCCCCTGCATGCGGTCGGCGACGGTGTACAACCGACGTCAGTGAAACTCCAGAAATCCCAAGCTATGAATAAATGCCGGGTGTGAATATTTCTAGCAAGCCAGTTTTGACAATGCAAATGTTATGGGCATTTTTCTTCTTGGGTAGAAAGCCAATATAACAGCTGTGTCCATGGGGATACACATATCACTAGTTCATGAAATAATCAGTGATATGTGTATCCCTTATTATCCCGTGCACGCGTGCACGCGTTTTTAGTGGAATTATCGAGTTTCAAACTTCAGTGAACCCAAGCCGTGTAAAAACGTCGGGTGCTAATATTGCCTGCAGTTTTGGCAAGGTTGATGCGCTATATTATAACAGTTGTGTTTCTGGGGATACACATATCACTGCGCCATGAAATAATTAGTGATATGTGTATCCCCTGCACGCGATTTCAGTTTAGATATTTAGACATTCGAGTTGCAAACTCCGCAAAACTCAACCTGGGTATAAACGTCGTAGCGAGTAAGCAGCCAGCACGTTTCGGGCCATTTTCTTCGATCAGGTAGATAGCCAATCTAACGGCTGTGTTTAGGGGATACACACTGAGATCACTGCGCCATGAAATAATTAGTGATATGTGTATCCGCTGTTCGAAGTTTTAGTCTGATATACAATCGCGTCGGTTGGAACTCAACCAAACTCAAGAAATCCTAATCTGCTCCGTTGGGCGCGAATTCATTTCTGGTTTCTTCTACTCTTTACAGCGCTCGTTGGAACCTCGCAACCGAGTCGCTATTTTGTTCGTTGAATGCCCAGGCGCGTATCAGTGTTTTGTGTATCCCCACGGGGGATACACATATCACTAGTGATATGTGTGCGGGGATACACATATCACGGGGATACACATATCACTGTGATAGGGGCAACTAATAAGCAACACCTTTATCAGTTTCTATTTTGGCGGTTCTGGTTCGAAGCCATTTTTTTAGTACGTGAAAACAGAAGTATGTAATATCGAAAAATCGATCTTGAGCAACCGGCTGAAGCAATCTACATGTATCGTTCTACATGTACGTATAGCAAGGTAACTTTCTTTCAGAAAATGTGGAGCGCTTGTTTTCAAATACGAAATATTTGTTACCTTCTTGAGCGGACGAATAGGATACCAACAACAAGAAGAATGGAACCCAGCGGAGAAGAAGTTGTCTGGAGGTACTAGTTTTGACAAGAAGTTCGTCCATATCTTGGAAGCATAGTATGGTTAAACGAGAGAAGTTAAGGCCGATTTCAGTGCAGCGTATAGATCCGGGTTTTTGAAACATGATTCGGCCGTACATGATTCGCCCGTCATGATTCGACCATAATCACGTGATTCTGACAAGAAGCACCTGTACGTGGTATGGAAAATGGAGGATAGTTGCGAGATCGTGGAAACGGACAGCAAAACTCTTCCATAATAAGCGGGAGGCAGAGCCTGCGTTATATACAAATAAAGGATGACAAAGCAGAAGGTGTCCCTACGAACTGCTTTCTACCAGATGAAGAACCTTGAGCGTTTGGTAAAAGGCAATTCGAGGTTCGGCGGTAGAACTGATATTTCTCGCGGTTGTCGATGTCATAGCCGACAAAATATAATTTGTGAACAAAAGCTCGCTGAGGCTCGCATTCTGTCACTAACAGGCCCGATAGGAGACGATGGTGTGTTAGCAGCGTCGCTGGAATTTTGGAACACCGATTACGCCAGAAGAATGGCAAAAAGTACGGCCATCACAAAGTTACCCTGCGACTGGCACAAAAAGGGTATTTAAAATAGCAACATTTGACTAAAGAAACACATTCTGCTAGTATTTTTCGATGGCTAATTATATTTTCCTTTGATGTATATTCTTGTTGAATGTTTTTTTTTCTATTTACATTATATCGCTCTAATTATTTACACTATTTCAATTACAATATCTAAACGACTTACATTACTAACAAATACAGTTAAACGACTTACACAACTAAGAAATTCAGTGACGACAAGGGGCAAAGAAAAAAAGAAGAAAAATAGCTAGTTATTATTACAGCTTGAGGTTGTAGTATAGAAACATGAAAAAAAAAAAAAAAAAAAACAGACCAAAGGCATGTGGTACATTAAAGGTAAAATGAGTTATGCATCTGACAGGAGATTAGGAATAGACTAATGGGTAGGAGAGAGATACCGATAGGTATAGAAGATATAATCTAAAATATTAATTAAATCCTCATATATCCTGTAAGAGGTTTCCATTTCTTTGTGTCTGCACTTTTTGTTTCTATTTCATATCTTGATTTTAGTGTGCATATGAAATGCGTGAGATTTGGATGATCATCCTTTGTTTTAGCGAGCCATATGTGATATCGTGTTAGGAGAAAGCGGTAATTGATAAGAAGCGCAAATTGAAAGATATCTGGCCTCAGACCCAAATCAGTAATATTTGTCAAAGCATAATCTCTAGGGAGGAAATTTAAGTTTTTCAGCCATTCAGTAAGTTTATTCCAAAAGTGAGATGTTTGGCGACATGACCAAAAAAGGATGAATTATTGATTGTTGAATTTTTAGCATCATGAATATTAGTTTATATTGCCAAGCGTAGATTAAATTTGCATCGCTTCGGCGGAGCAAATATTCAATATGTGTTCAATATTCTTTTCTTTCAAGTTTCAACACAACGAGTCGAGAATGTGTCACGCCTTCCTGTCAGGAAATGTTTGCACTCATTATTGCAAGCGACAATTTCTGTCATCGCATGCACGTGTACTAGTGTTCATTTTCGTCTCCTGTGATGAATTCAGTGAAAATACCGCTGAATCTAATTGCTGTTAAGAGGCTGTCTCTGTAAGAACCGACCACTGATTTTACATCAAAAATTCGATTTTTTTCATAAGCTGGGATTTCGAAGCCCTTACCTAATCAATCACTTGATTAAAAATTCTATTTGAATTTTTCTGGGATTGATTGAAGTACAAGTTGCGTGCCTGCCGAAACCGGAAAAATAGGACATATTGCCGGCGCTCTAAAAAAATTAATAGTCGCTCAAAAGTCCCAGTTCTTTTTTTCAACTATAGATATATCATAGCATTTTGTTTAGCCATGTTGCAATTATAATTCAATGTTGTTCCTTCAACGGTTAAAAGAAGATTTTCTACCAGTTAAATCGATTTTTGAACCTAACACGAAAATCGCTCTACTTTGAAGGCCCGTTTTAAAAATGTGGCACCTGTTTGAAACTGCTAAACTACATGAATAGAAAGTATAAATGTCCCTTAATTTAAGACAGCAATAAAATTTGTCTGCCCAGTAGGTTTTCAAAACTAACGACCGCTTAAAGTTCAGGATATTTTGAAAATATTCCAGTGAGTAACTAACATACTCGCCTTACGTAAATCTCTTACCTGGCTTCAAGATTGAAGTTTTGGTCCTTTGTAGCGATCCTTGAAACCTAACTGTTCCCAACAGGTGTTTTAGGTCCCAATCTGATGTGATACTCAAGGGAAGATTGGGAATTACAACACCTGTTGTAAACACAAAATGGCCGTAATATATATCAATCCTTCCTTGGATTCCCGGATCACCGTTTACTGTTCATACATGTATGTGTGCCGAGAGTTGTCCGAAAGAGTGCTTCTACAAACCTTTCAAGAGGACTCTAAATGATTAAACCGGCTTCGAGGTTAACAATGGTTAGTAATCAGGCAAAGAACATCGAATTATGTGACCGTCACGCTCGACACAGATGAGGAACGTATAAATGTACCTTGTATACAAACCTACAGCTGGAAGGGAAAGCTGGCAGTCTTAATGCTACCTAGGTTTCAAGGATCGCTACAAAGGACCAAAACTTTAATTTTGAAGCCAGGTAAGCCTCCCGTGTTGTGTGAGTACCGTTATTGTGGCCAAAGTCAAGAGAAAGCAACAGCAATGAAATGTCTTGCGTTCGGAAAAGTCTGTAATAACTGCAAGAAAGAAAACCATTTTGCCGCGAAATGTGCAGCAGAAAAGAATCATCGCAAGAAGAAAACAAATATTGGCCGCAAGTCACGAGGAAAATTTGTCAATCAGCTGAAAGAAAGTAAAGATAAAATCCTGTTAGTCTCTCACACTCAAGAAAAAGTTAACATCTTTACACTGGTACTTCAATCCAAAGTCCTGACTACAATGAACGTCGCAGATAAGCTAATTAAAATGCTCATCGACTCCGGGGCACCTTTAAAGGTGTTGCCCATCAAGTTTCTTTCCGAGGGATCGAACCTCAGGAGTCAAAATCGTAAATGGTGACTTCACCCCGCTGCATTGATTGGAAACAGCCCAAGAAATAAAGCTTTTGACTGGACAAAGTGAGAACATTCTAAGCTTCGAGGATGACACCTCCCGACTGGCACGAGAGACAAACTTCTGAAGAGCAAGGAGGGACCCACAGCTACAAGAATCGAGAATCTTACAAGAATCTCATGCAAATAACCATGATTCGCTAGAGATTCAAAGTCTGTTAAGACATCTAGGAAGAACTTTCTGTATTCCTGATTTACGACTGCAGATTCACGACTGGCCATGAAGTCAACACTTCTTATATAGCTTCAGGGCCCTTAAACAGCGACTTATAACAAAACCAAAGCATTTTCTTTAGGTGTCCATCAATGGAAATATGTGTTTTAGGTATTGGCAGTTAAAAGGGGGTTTTTCGAAGAGAAAATTATCAAAATCGTTTGTGATGACTTTTAATTAATCCATACTGGATTGATTCAGCATGGATTCAAAGTTTAACGAGGAACTTGTCGAATTTAGCCTGTATTGCTCTTCTGCTGTTTGGTTTCAGTGAAGAGACTTGGTCACCCCTTGCAGGAAATTTTAAAATTACGCGTGCCACGCTTGCAAAGTAGGGTCACTCTCTTTCCACAAACACTCAATCTCGTTTTCTTCCACAATAGCCTACAATGTGAATGACAGTCTCAAAACGTTCTCCGTGTAAAACATGTCCAATTTGTTTAAAACCCTTGATTGCCACTCATCCGCAAACACTCAACGAAAAATTAGGATTTTGTCTCGTGAAGGATTGAATGTCCCTAATGTCATCTGTATTATGAAGCCCATTGGTCACCTGTCACATGGCATTTCCAGTTTTTTATGTCTAACCAGCGTGTTTCTAGCACGGATCAGTTTCTCGCATATTTTACTGATGCACACGGATATCTGTACAGTTTCCATCTAATAATAGCCATGGGGTGTCTTGAGTCATGAGGTGACTAAATTTCAGTAGTTTGCACAAACAGCGTTTACATAGAAAAGTCGGGCAAGCATTTAAGTGGCACGCATGGTGGAACTAGTGAGAGCCGCGGTGGCCTCATGGGGAAGACTTTAAAATGAATAAATCTCATGCCAATGTGGTAAGCTTTGATGAGAACGTGATTTATTCGTCGATCTTAATAAACTTATACGAGCGAAACGAACAATTTTTAATGAACGAAACAGCTATTGACACGGTACGAAAAATCGCCTTTACCGCGCGTCAAATGTGTTGTTAAAGGTTTTGTAAAGGTCGCCTTTGCACGCTTTTGACGATCTGTGACGCGAATCAAAGATCATCTGTGAATAAACCTTTACCACCAAATCAAAGGCGTGAAAGGCCGTTTTTACTCACCTTTGAACGCCTGTGTTTTTAGGGTTAAAGGTGATCCTTTGATACGCCTTTGCGCACTGTCAAAGGCGGGTCAAAAGTGTAATCAAATTTGTCTGCGATTCGAGTCCAAGGTTTGCTAAAGACGTGGTCGAAGATGCCTGTGACGCAGGCCAAAGGTTTGTCAAAGGTACTCTGCGCGTTCCGCGCTCGCGCGTCTCGCCCGAACTTCTCGCTCGCGCGTCTCGCCCGAACTTCTCGCTCGCGCTCCTCTTTCGCACTGCGCGACCGTTGATCACGTTTCGCGCGATCCACATCTTATACGCTTTTTTCTGCTTACTACACTAGCTTTGTAGCTCCGCATACGATAGATGCAATTAGATCCGTACTCTTGATTTATGTCTGACAAGTTTTGAAGAATATATCAGCTTTAATAAGGTTATTTTGTACCAAACTATTGACAAATGTTAACGGAAAAGCGGCCCGGAAAGATCATTGCGCCTAATTTTAAGAAAATAAATATGTTCAACTTCATCTCAGTTTCAATTTTTTCCCCGTTTTTACCAAGAGTAAATACCTTCAAGTACCTTACATAAATGTTTTGGGCTTCAGGTTTCAAAAAGCCACATTACAGGCTTGGTTTCAAACTACACGTAATGAGACTGATCATAAGGAAAACATTGTTCTGTCTATCGTGAAAACAACAGTCAACAAATCTTCCATGGTACAAAGTCCATTTATCTAACATTGAAGTACTACGGCTAAATTCTCAGTTCCTTAAATTTACTAGACCAGACTAGACAATAGGGAAGACAACCGCAAAATTTCGGGAAAGATATAGCAAACTTCGCATAAAAGTCAACTAGTGTATAAGCGTCCTTTCCAGATGGCACGTACAGTCCGTTGCATGGAACTCCTTATGTTTTGGCAGTTCTCCTTTTCTGCTTCTTGCACTTGCTCATTCTTGCATTATAAGTGGAATGGAATACAGTGTTTTCCACTTCTTTCTCATCAAAGTGGTTAAACTGCCTTGTTGGGGGTCAATGCCAACTAAATCCCCATTATTTCTAGGGAAGACACATTTTGACAAAGTCTAAGGCGTTGACGAAATTAATCAATGCATCTTCACTGGATAAGTCCATCCTGTCGACCACTGCTTGTCGGCATTGTCTAAACAGAAGCAAACAGACAAAAACGTTGGAAATGAATATTAAGGGTGAATCTTGGCATTCTATTCCTTAAAGTTTGCCTATAGTTTTTGCTAAAATCACATTAATAAAACGTGACCAATCAGATCATTACTCCTCCTTCGAATAGTTTGTGCTTCTGTCAATAATAGCCTTTTTTCTGTATTTCTCTCCACTCTACTCAGAGATTTGGTCACACAGGTGTGTCATTAAGAGCCAGTTTAACAAGCTAATTTCACCAGCTGAACAAGGGTTATCCCCAGCTAGAATTTCATAAGAGAACAAAGACTTGGGGTCATTTTAAAAGTGTACAGCTTGGCACAAATAAACAAAAAGCCTAGAGCCAGTTTATAAGTCCATCTGTCTGCCTGTCTCTTAAAGACATCTTACAGACCTCTTACAACAAAGATCTTTTATGGTTGCAGAATAGCAATCTAAAAATCAACAAATCTGACATAAACTGTGACAAGAAATGAGGAATACACACACCTTTGGGAATATTGCTGTTCCTGTGTAATTTCCACAGATCTGTTCATGTTCAGTGGTGTAATCTTTTTCCTTATTTTCCTTGTAGATCATATGTGAAAAGGAGCATATAAACATATCAAAATAATTGCACATTTGATTAGTAAACAGTTAGCAACTACTTGTACACTTTTTTCCACTGAAAAAAATTCCTGAAATTAAATGATTTAACATGAGACATGCCAGCATGGAATCGCATGGCTCATTCATTGAAACAAAAATCCAGTCCAAGATGATGAATACAACCACTATGATTCCCAGTGCAGCCACATCTCATAGAGGGAAATGGCTATTATCCAGTCAAATTTGCCAACAAAATTTTAAATTGAGTAAAAGCAAATAAATGTCTTTGTCAATTTTCTTTTACTAAGTTATTATCAAATCCTCTACGCCTTAAATTTTCTACTGATCCCATCAATAGTTATGAATTAATCATATTATTAATTTTGCTTGGAAAAATTTGGTTTGGAAACCTGATGGCCAAACCAAAACAGTCGATATTGCAGACAACCACTCAAAATTTAGATTCAAAACTCAACTTTTACCAGTCAAAAACCAACATTTCCTGAGACTGGTTTGCAACATTCTGCAACTTTGATTCATTTACCAAAAAGATTCCCACCCCTTGCATGTTTTCAATAACATTTTAATTACTTAATTTTCATCCAGGTGAGCCAGTTGATGTATTTGTCCCTTAAGAAAGACAACATTTCCTTACTTGCCCTTAAATGAACCAAAAAGAAACAACTTTTTTTTTTCACAGAGTGAGACTGTAATAAAAATGATCAATTAAAATAACATTAATAAGCTATAGCCAGGTTTTCAAAATCTATTTATATCCTTTCTTTACTGGAAAAAGATATTAAAAGTTGTGGCTGAAGAAATTATAAGATGGTCTATGCTACAACATATAGAAATAACAAATGAATATTCCAGCCTTTTACTTACCAAAATGTTCTGATGTTTGCACACTTTGGAGCATTGCATGATTTAACTGCATCTGAGTTGACTATGAGCTGCAGAGTTGTATATTGTATCCTCTCCCAGAATTTATTCTGTTAATTTCTTCAGTTCTTCTAGAGTGGCTAGCTGAAGGATAAAAACAACATTCATAAGCAAATTTCCACTAGTCACATATTTATTGGCATTTAATTGTCTACTGCTCAAAAGACCAAGACATGAAACTCTAAAACTACTGGTATTGTCCGGAGAGGTCGCATAATAATATTATTATGGGGTCAGCTTTTTAATTTGCAACTAATGGCAAGTTTGATTTTTTATCAAACATTGTAACAATTTCACCTACTAACAGATAAGCTGGATTATGTGTACTAAAGGCATCCGTGGTCGAGTGTCAATTGATACCCTTGATCGATCCTCTAAATCGACTCTCTATCAACACCCGATCGATACTCAATCAACACTCCATTGACACCTCGGTTGACACTCAATCTACATTTCTATTACTCAGTTTTGCAAATGTCACAGGGTAGGTGCATTTGATCACCTGGTATGACACCATTCTTAGCCCAGGAGACAGTTCAAAATGTCAAATGCCTGGCAGGTTCGGGGTGGGACGGGGGGGATGGTTGGGTAGGAGATAGTGGAGTTCCAAATGACTGATCCATAAGCCTGATACAACAAATACAAAACATATTTTTACTACAATTGCTACTGATCTCGCTATCTCAGTGGTCAAAATTTGTTGTGGACTCACTCAGCTGCGCTTCGTGAGTCCACAACATTTTGACCACTGTGATGGTGCGTATCATTGTCGATAAGAGTACAGACCACACTAAACCACATGCAATTTGTTAAATTCAACCCAGTGAAGTCATTTATCAACATTAATGAACAAACATCATCATAATTTCAACTGTGGCAACAAACAGAGCTTTTTTTTCAATAGAATGGTAACTAGAGACAAAAGCAGAAACTTATCCATAGATTAAATTTTCAGAGTCAACAACTCTTTTAATGGTATAATGAATATGATAATTAAGTCAGGTCGTGATGGATTGTCATGCATGGCTGACTGAGTGTTTCCTTCAATGCAAATTTCCTTTATATTTACATGAGCTTTCTTTCAAGGGAATTGTTTAAGCTCAGAAATTACCAGAGGCATTGTGCACAACCATTTATACGTAAATAGAGTTAAGTTTAAGCTTAATTATTAAGTTACGTTTATTTCAAGCACTGATCATGCTAAAATCTATGCTATGACAGACACTTCAATTTAATGCACAAGACTTGACTGAGTGAGAAAAAAAATTATCTTTGTCAACGTTTGTAAATAAGTATATGTGAATTGAAAATAAAGTTGGTCTTTCTTAACGAAGAGCTTTGCCGATCAACTGTGATTCAGTCAAGTGCAATTAACCTTCGACCAAATTGTTTTCACTGCCGAGGATCTGCCTTGCCATAAATATACGCAATTCACAGCTCATTATGTAGCCATTGCTGCGTTTAATTTATAATGGTAATTGAACTGAGTGGAGTGCAATTTGGTCTGAAATCATACGCGTGATTTCAAAATCGAACGAGCGCGCAGCGCGAGTTCGATTTGAAATCACGCGTATGATTTCAGACCAAAATTGCACTCCACTCAGTTCAATTACCACTTTATTAAATCCATTTTGAAATCGCACAGTTTAATAGCCTAGTACCAGTATTTATTGAACCAATAGCCGGTTTGTCAAAAAGCGGAACCGGAAACGCGTTTACATCTCATTTTGAAAACATGAAGACTTACATGTCAACGTCATGTGTCAAAAACTCATTCGAGCGTAACGAAGGAAAAACACATTCCATCTCAAGCGGTTAAAATTTGCTCAAGTCATTAGCAAAACAAAACAGTCCACTTGAGAGTTCAATCTTCGTCATCCGACTCAATGATGTAAGCCCTCCGTTTCTTCCGTGGTTCTGACTTCTCATTGACGTCTTTGGAGTAGAAATTGAACGTGCAACCCGTGTAACTCGCCGATGGAACGGGGCTGCCAGAAGAAGTGAAAGCTGCCATGCGGTACTGGAACCGGCGTCGACAAAAGCTGGATCGGACCGGATCGAATCACGGATCGGATCATAGAAAAAAAAAACAAAGTTTTAAAGAAAAAAAAAAATCAAAAACAAAAATCAAACCGTTTATAAGATAATAATAAATAAAAAATAAAAGTGGAAAACTAAAATATGTTAAATGAAAATAAGAATCCCGAATTTGACGCAATGACATGTTAATTACAGAGAATGACAAGAGGTCATTTAAAAAGCCCCATAAGCGCCTAATTTACGACGAATTTAAATTGTAATGAACAGGCAGATGTAGTTGTATTTGAACGTTAGTTGGCTCGAAGCTTGCGTGAACCTCCCATTCTCGTTTTTGAAATTGTTTTCAGTGGCTAATTCTCGGCTACATTTTCGTGTCAGATGTGAGCGTTACAGTTGGCGTTACACACAATACAGTTAATGAGAAAACTTACGAACGAAAGCTTAAGGACATGACTTGCTTTGAAGGAGCTACGTCACGATTTGCACATGTTGAAAAAACTAGCCTAGTTTTTCAAGTTCGTCATTTGCAATCCCCGTTAATCTTTGCCATCCTTAACGATCCTCATTCCGTTTTGATTTGTTCTTGCCTCTTAAGTGTTTTCTATCCTAGAACACGATCATTTCAAGGTTTTATTCCATTTAAAGGCAGCTCTTTACAACCCTAAAAATAACTCTAAAAATCGTGACGTAACTCCTAAAATGTTGTTTATTCTCGGGTTGCGTTATCGTTCACACTATCGATGTTATTCCTAGAATTTTTTGAAAAACAGCTATATTTCCTTGAAATACAAATGGTTTGTTTCGTTTTATTCCAGTGCGAAATATCGTATTCCAAACTCACATCTTGTAAAAGTATAGACTTGTCTCAAAAACGGAAATTGTTTGAAATCATCAGGTGTTTAATTTTTTAGTGTTTTTAGTTTTTGTGTTTCTATTCATACGTTCGTCCTATTATTACCATACTGACTCGTTTTATGACAGTTTACCTTTGATGCAAGTGATTACAAGAAATATCATTTATCTGAACTGCGGAGAAAGATATGAAGACATGATTGATCATCGCAATCAAAACCCAACAGCCTGAAAAAAATTGATCTGTGACCAGCTCCCAGTTGGCTTGATATTATAAAAGAATAAAGGAATATCACACCTGAATTAAATAAAACGTTCTGCTCACAGTAGTCACTCGAGTGCAATTTGCTCAACAAAATTTTGGATTTTTTTCCTTGATCCGATCCGTGATCCGATCCGTGATCCGGTCCGTGATCCGATCCGTGATCCGATCCGTGATCCGGTCCGTGATCCGATCCGTGATCCGATCCGTGATCCGGTCCGATCCGATCCAGGTTTTGTCGACGCCGTACTGGAACTGCGAAGGAAAGCTTGGTGGAAATCCGGACCATCCAGTTGGCTGAAAATCAGGATTGAAGCCCATCATTGCCTGATGTATTTGGCCTTGTTGTTGGTGAATAGGAGCCAGTGGTGCTCGTTGGCGCTGGACTGCAAGTGCTTGATTGGAGGTTTCATTTGCACTGGTTTGGTTGGAGACCTCGTTTGGACTTTTTTCGTTATGCCCTTCTTTATATCGGAATCCACTGATTATGTGAGACAGTTCTTTCCTTTGGTTCTCATTTATTTCATCGTAGTTGTCTAAGGAAGATTCACGAGCATGGCCTGTTATTTCGCAGATGACATTGCGTGGTTGACCAGAATTCTTCAGTTTTGACACCAATGTTTTCCTCATGCTGTGGTTCGTCAACTTCTTATTTGTCTTGAGACAGGAGGCCATGGATTTCATGATATTGCCGATGGTGTTTTGTCCCATTCGAATTTTGGTGTACCAGACATCTGGTGACTGAGGACGATTTATGATGCTCAGATAGAGAGGCCCTGTGTCCTTCATTCCCTCGGGTCGCTTAGACAACCAAAGCTTCAAGAGCCGCACTGGATCGGTTTTTCCGCCGTCAGTGCTGTACATAACCTGTGGTGTAGTTCTTCGCCTGATTGACAGACCACCGCTTCGTGTTTTGGTTGGACCTTCGCAGAACTCTACGACTTCAGTGCCATCTTCTTGCTGTCTTATCACAAGGTCCTCCACGTACGCGTCGTCGTGTTCCTGGCGACCGCGTAAGCCAAGTTGTTCAGTCAAGTTTTTAAAGTTCACATTGGTCAGTACCTTTCCATTGAAATCCCCCAGCTGACCTTTCTCCCACAGGGCAGATTCCTCGTCTGGTGTTAGTGGCTGGGCTTTGTTTGGTCTCTTACCCTTTCCTTGCTGGCGCAGAGAAAGCGCCTTCGCGTTGAGGACTTCTTGTGAGTTATGGAACTCTCTCGATCGCACGATACTCAGTGGATAGTTTTTGTCCTTTAGATGACGTTCAATCGCACTTTGCATGATTTTCAGTGATTCTGGCTCGTAATCATCTCCGTCCCTTCCGGCGACATTGTTTCGATGCTGACATTTTCAAGATGGCGGGACTTTGCCCAGCTTTGGAACACGTTCATCCACTGTTTTGTAGAGCGGGACGTATTTTTATTCACTGCAACAGACTTCAGCTCTTGTATTTCATCGCTTGACACTACAGGAAACCTCGAGACGTCTACTTCATTGGTTGTCTCTGGATTTGTTGTTGTGTTTTCTTCGTTTGTTTCTGTTTTCCTGGACTCGGGATCACACGGAGCTTCTTCAGCAGATGGTGAAGAAATATCGCCAAAATAATCGTCACAAACTATACTGAAAGTTGGAAACGACTCCCGGAAAAGTTGATTTTCAGCCTGGAGGAGCTGTTCATCATCATTTAGATACTGTAAGTAATTAAATTCATCCATTTTTCAAACTTTACGAAATTTTGGCAAACAAAAGTTGCCAAATTTGCCAAACAATGGCTTTTTTTGTCTTTCATTTTCCTGCAATGTGATTGGTTAATTTAAAAAAGCCTTGAAAAGTGATTGGTTGTTTTGTTTTAGTGTCCCATTCTCATTGGCTGAGAAAAAGATGCGATTTGGAGCAAAAAATAGTGCGATTCGTGAATAAATCGCACCATTGAGAGCCAATCAGATTGCAAGGATAGCCAGTGATTTCAAAATGGATTTAATAAACTTTTTAAACTCCGTTATTCTCTGAACATTGAAAACAAATGAACGAAATTCAGGGACTTACCTTTTCCTGGTCCAAAACACAACGAAAATTTCACCAAAGCCGCCATAATGAAGCCAAATGAAGAAAAATGTCTGCTTTCCTCACAGCCGACTTCGTTGACCTTTATTCCGATTGGCCAGAAAAATGCGGGAAGCCGCTGGCAGCCGCGTTTTCCCGCTGTTTTCGAGTTGTTTCCTTGTGCCACCTCCAGGTCAAGTGAAAACTTTTTTATTAAAAAAATACACATTGACAAAAAAGCAAGCTTTCATTTTATCGTTAAAACAGCAAAAAATACGAAAACGCAGGTTATTAGGGCGTTATGAAAAGCGGAGTCGCAAGATATGGCCATATTTGACCTCGCCTTTGACATGACATGACGTAGGATCAAAGTTGTACAAAGCCATGCTGCCTTTGAACGCCTTTGACATAAGAGATCAAAGGTATGCAAAGCCGTGGTGTCTTTGAACGCCTTTAACGCGCGTCAAAACTGTAGTCAAAGTTATTGACATGTTTGACCTCGCCTTTGGCAGGGATCAAATGTATGGCAAATCCATAAGATATTTGATTCCCCCTTTTACGTGGGTCAAAGGTGGAGTCAAAGTTAAGATCAAATTTGCCCTCCTCTTTGTCATAGATCAAATGTATCGGCAAAGCCATGACATTTTTGACACACATTTGACGCGCGTTAAAGTTTGGATCAAAGCTATGATCATATTTGACTTCGACTTTGATCAGGATCAAATTTAGAGTAAATCCAATTTTTCGTGCCGTGTGAAAACAGGACAAACATCGGCACCATTATATAATATTGTAATTTCATTTTAAAATTTAGCAACATCTAAATCTGAAGTTGGCGGGTCTGGCCAGCCGAAATATTGTTTTAAATATGCTACGTTGTGTCAGCTTTGCAGTAGTCTTTGACTTATTATCGTTTTACCTTTCAAGTTTGGCTGATTAGATCTCCTGTGAGATCTAACGTTCAATAAAGCAGGATTTTCGTTCACGGCTTTGCAGTTTATAGCACGTCAGTTTTTTTTCTGTGTTGAGTTGTCTACGTTCAACCGTCATCGAGTTAAGTTTAGATTAAAGTGGTGTTCTCTATACTTGTCTTGCGACGGTTTATTTTAGTACATTGATCTGATCTGTGAGTGGGATGTCAAATGCACATAAACTTGGAAAGAGATTCCCAAATACTTGATTTTAATGAGCTTAAATGATTTTTACCCTGTCTTTTGTTTACATTTTTGCTTCCTGATTGAAAAGATAACAAGGGGAAACAAACCCCCTGTGAGCTTGTTGGAACACCTATTTATGGGTTGACAGATTTTTTGGATCAACACTGAAATGCTTGCAAAAGAGGGTACTTATTTTGATGTATTTTACGTGCAATATATAAAGAGACAAGCGGTTCCAAATTGGAAAAGAAGTGCTGTCTCATAAGAAACCTTACCTATAGCCTTGAATGAGCTGCAATGAGAAAGGTCTGTAAGCTCGTGCGAAAAGAAAAAAAAGTTCTTGAATACATGCTAATTTTCCAAGCAGGCAGACAAACATCAACATCAAGATCTGGGTGGGGGGAGTACTCTATAATTTTTTGGGTAGGAGGGTCCTCTGTGACCCAACAACCCTTTACCAGTCCATGTTCAGTTGCTATGTTACTACCCTAGCTATTGTGGACGTATGTGTTTGTAATACCGGTATGTGTACATGTGCAACAAAAGCCAACAAAAACGCCTACACTTAGTAAGGTAAGTGCGACCTTGCGTGGTACGAACACGGCTTGTTTTAACAGCCTTTAATAATGCACGAAGTGTGTACCAGGCTTCAGATAATTGGCGAAACACTGACCTTAACGTTTATTTGTATTGGCCAGATTTTTTAGCCCTACCACTTTAAAATGGTCTCCGCGGTCCCTGTCTTTATGACCGAGGAGAAGAAAACCACCTCTAATTTCAGTGGCTAAAGCCTGGTTCACAATTGGGAGATAAGCAGTGAATAAGCATAAGCGGCAGCACAAGAAAATGGAAAATGCTTCTTTGCCTTGTGCTTATGCTTGATCTTATTGCAATAGTGTTGTGCTTATCTCACAAGTGTGTGCCAGGCTTTAGGGTCTCGATATATCTGGAACCGACTATCAATTACATGTACCGCCGCAAATCCTTTATCAATATTCAATATGGTCTAGATATGTCTATATTCAAGAACTTAAAGAGGCCAAATTAACACAACCGAACGTACTGTAAATCTTTTTCGACAGTGTCTACACTACTTCGAGATCAGACACAAATAACCTCAAGTACTTTTAACACACAAATAACAACAAATAATAACAATTATAATCCATCAAATATTTTCGCTCGCGCGCAATTGGTCTAAACACGTCACGTGACCGAATATTCCTCAGCTGAAAATGGGGAATATCCGAGAATATTCCACAATTTTCACTAAAACTGCGCGTGTTGCGGAAAAGATTTGAAGGATATTAAACGCAATAGCCTCCATTTTAAGCGAAAATATCCTCGGATATTTGCCCTTGGACATTATCTGTTCCTCGAAGCTCACAGTTTTCCTTGAGCTAAGCTCTCGGAAAACTGTTCGCCTCTCGGAACAGATAATGTCCGCGGACAAATATCCTAGGATATTTTCGCGCCAAACGGAAGCCATTGTTTAAATACTTTTAACATTATTTTGTGAGTGGTCGAGTTCTCGTGCTATGGTTTCCTTTTACTTCCCTTCTTCTTTACGTCGTTTGTTCTCAGCACACGAAGCAGGGGGCAATTGATATATCTTCGTACTCATCGTAACAACTCTCATGAGTTTGGCAATGAAACTCGGCCCGAGGTTGGCTTCACATACCCTTCGTAAGTAGCCTGAAAATTTACATTTAATGGCTGGTAATGGACTCCATGATCGATCTCCTGGTAAGTGTCCTCCTGTTGTGGACCAACGTTATCATAATGAGTTACCAGGCCAGAACGTACGACATCAACAGCTTCACAAGTAGACTGCCCTTCAGTTTCTAACTCGTTAAGAGTAGTGTTGTAGTAACTTGGTTCTGTGGATGGTTTACTATAAGGAGACAGCTCTAAGATTTCTTGCGTGGAACCTTGTTGAGGATTCCTTGAAACTGACTTTGTCTCTGCTAGAATATGAAAGAACCAGAAAAAAAAAGAGCAGCGTGTTTTTCTATGCTGCATTTTATTTCGTTTTGAATTATCATTGGTAGTAATTGTTTTACTCGTACGTCCTTCCTTCCTTCCTTCCTTCCTTCCTTCCTTCCTTCCTTCCTTCCTGCCTGCCCTCCCGCCTGCCTGCCTGCCTGCCTGCCTATCTACCTGCCTGTCTGTCTTCCCTCCCTCCTTCCTTCCCTATGGCACTCTTGCTCTACTATTATCCTTCCCTCCTTCCCTCTCTCCCCCTGCATGCATACTTCCCTTCCCTTCTTCCCTTCCCTCTTTGCCTGTCTGTCTGCCTTCCTTCCCTTACGATATTCAGTAGGTGAAACAAGGAAGCTAATCTACCAAATACCATATCAGAACTATCTGTAGTCGAACCCCTATCAAGTGGCCACCTGTTAAACGTCAACCCCTATGTGATACGCGGCCAGTAATCAAAGTACCGACGAGAGTTTCCCGAAGGTTGCCGTTTAATAGGGGTTGAACTGTATACAGATATAAAAGTTAAAACTCACCATTAGGATGCAACCGACGCCACATTACAATCCCACCGGCCAAGATCACAAGAACAAGTAAACCAACTACTATTGACAATATCAAAGTTGTTGTCGGGATCCCATCATCTTTGGTGGTAAACGTAATGAATCCCTCATTTTCATAATCACCATCTTCGTCAAAAGACCGTTGAAAAACCGCGTATCTTGTGCCTTCTTCAAGCTTTCCGTTTTGATACTTTATGAAAGCTGAAAGAAAAGGCGGAGAGGCACCTCGGGATTAAATCAATTCTGTGCGTGCTCGTATGAGTACTGGCAAAATGAAGTATTCGGAGAGAAATGAAGGCCTCCCAAGTCTAGCAAAACTGTATCTTGACTTTTATATATTAAAGGGACCCTCCAGGTGCTGGTGGAAGAAACAGAAATGATGGCATTGAAGTCGCAACAACACAAGACAAACAACAACAACAACAACAACAACAAAAACAACAAAACAAGCAAGCCAGCAAACAAACGGTTTTAGTCTTTACTGTTTAAGTCCAAATTATTAAACTTATCTATTATACATTATTTTATATTTTAAGCAGGGATTGTCCAAACTTAGGCCACAGTGGCGTCATACATTCTCAAAGTTCACTATGGTTTTCAAAATGTTTCAAAAATGTTATTCCAAAGGATGCATAAACTTTGAAGATTTGGGAAGAAATTTTTATATATTTGGAGTCTATTAACAAAATCTCTATTTATGTTCTCTAAGGGGACACGTGCTTGTTGCTCGTGTGAAAGATTATTTTGATAAGGGTGTGGTACTTTGTTACTTTGCAATAAACGTATATTATGCCAATTACGATCTCTGATAACTCTGTTCAATTTAAACCCAAAGCAGATCATTTATGAAAACCTGTGGTTCTAGGCTTTCATTTTATTTTTTCCCAATAAAACTTGTTTCAATTGTGTTTTTTTTTTTTGGTTTTTGACTTACCGTTGGTGGTCAAAATTTCAAATTTTAACCATCATGCTCTCAAGTCAATACATAGGTCTATAAAAACTTGTTTCAATTTTCAGTTTTTTCGGTTTTTGACTTAAACTTTGGGGGTCAATATTTCAAATATTAGCCAGCATGCTTCCAAGTCAATATATACGTTCTTATAAATGGATGTAGACCGTCCTTATTTCTAGAACGCCATTAGGTGTAAACTGACTCACATGTTGTTTCTCTGCGCTTTCTCTTAGCTTCAGTAACACCATCTCGGGAATAATACTTCCGGTCACCAACAGGAAATGATGTCCTTGACTGATCGTTGGCGAACTCAGCCGTAATATAAGGTTCTCCTTTCACTTGGTTATCGTAATTTCGTATGACTTTAACGTATTGTGTGTCCGATGATTTTCCTAGG
This sequence comes from Orbicella franksi, assembly GCF_964199315.1. Taxonomy (NCBI): domain Eukaryota; kingdom Metazoa; phylum Cnidaria; class Anthozoa; order Scleractinia; family Merulinidae; genus Orbicella; species Orbicella franksi. The sequence continues at coordinate 15,931,226 of NC_138158.1, forward strand.
TTCTGTCCGTCAGTTAAGGGTGTGACGATCATTTGATAAAAGCTGTAAAAGAGTGTAGTAAGTTGTTTTCACATAAGGTGGCTGGCAATAGTATACCGCATTTTGTAGCAGTCATACTTTGATGGATTGTCACTACCGCTGTTTTTGTTTGTTTGTTTGTTTTGTTAATAAATAACAACATTTACTTACATCGAAGTACAATACATTACATTACTAAAAGGCTTCTACAGGACTACTTAGCATAAATATATCCAGTAAGCTATGAAGATAAAAAGGTCATTACTACGAATCTCAGCTAAATTATTAATATATTCCCTGGCATATATGGCTTCCTTTTAAAACGTATATATTGAAATTGTTTTAATTTTATTTTTAGGTATTTATTTATTTATTTATTTATTTTTTGAGGTTTAAGACTCAAAAGGTACTAAAGAAGATAGAAAGCTATGAATTCTGTCTATTTTTGGGAGTACTTCCTTTGTTTTGTAGGACCATATGTAATATCGTGCAAATTACCAGCACTGTTATCAGGTTTCTACAAAATTGATGCTGAAAACGATTTGGTCATTTACTTGACTTAGCAGGTTACTATAGCTACAGTACAATCAGCCACACCGTTGATTTTGGATTTAGGTGCTAGAAACTCAATAACGAGTTCCGTGACCGCCACTGACCTGACAGGTTTGCCATTACTCAACTCTTTCTTAGTTTTAAAGGGGACAGGCACTTTTGTTGTTCCAATGTTGCTATCGGGAAGCGTCGGAGCGGTCGATGGGTCTGAAAAGCAACATATTGATATAGGTATAGGTATATTAAATGATTAAAACGTTAACATACTATCTGGCAAGGTATAATTTCGGCAGGAACTTACGTTTGGAAGTCGATCGTTTTTCTAAGCCAACATACAACGTACATTGACGAAGGGTGAGAGATTTAATCCCCCATATGGGCCATACTCCTCTAAAGTAATTTTTAGACATAGTACCCAACTCTACCGTGGATAATACTCCCACGGGTGTTTCTTCTATCATTTCGTTTGAACAGTCCACCTTCAGTTAATTACTGCCATTTAGATGTTTCGCTCAGTTTCAAAATAATATTGTTCATTTGCTTTTACTGCTTTACTATACAGCTGAATTTCTCGTAATTGCTATTTGCCGTGTTTATGAAAAGCATATATATCTTTACCTTCAGTAGTCGCACTTTTAGGATCACTTTTTGGACCTGCGCCCTTCACAGTCTCAGCCCTAACTCGAAATGAATATGTTGTAGACTGACTAAGACCATTTACGACCGCTTTCAGAAGCGATGCAGGTACTTCCTTTTCGCCCGTCCCTCTCTCAGCTGTGTAGAATATGACGTACTTTGTAATGATACCGTGTGTAAACTCTTTAGGAACCGGCTGCCATTCCACCTCGACACTAGTACTGTTCAGTACCTTTACAGAAGTAAGTACAGGAGCCCTCGAAGGTACTGCAACATACAGCAATTTGAGCTTTTGTAAACTGAGTGCAAGTAGGTTTAATACCAGTTGCTATATTGAGATAAACTACTACTAGTGCCGACGGTATTTCAGGGAAAGGAACTGTCTATGTACATATTTTATGGTATACCATTCCACTTAAGATTTTGTTTTTCTTTAAAAGTTTTGATAATGATCAAAAAGCGACTTTTCCTGTAAGCTAGTTTTCTTCTGTTCAAGACTGTGTGTCCGTCCTGATGGCCGCTAAGTTTTCACACAGGCTACTACCCTTACCTGTTATCGACTTGTATATTGTTTGTTTTCAGTGGCGACAATGATTTGCACATGAATATAACCTTATAGCCAACTTTTCTGCATGCTCTTCACCTTAGTTGAGGGCATGAGTTGAAAACCAACCGAGTCTCCCTACCTCTGCACCAAAAATTTAATGTTGTTTTCCTCGTACTTACCGTCTTGGTCCGTCCATACAGTGATGGGATTGCTGCGTGGTCCATCACCTTTCAAAGTTGCAGCTAACACCTGGATGCTGTATACCGTATACTTTATAAGTTTTGTTAACTCAATTCGACGGGAGGGTGAATCAACCCGTTCCATCGTCTCTGCATCTCCCTCGGACTCCTTGTAAATGACAAGGTATCTAAGGATTTTACCGTGCTGTTTATCTGCTGGCACTTCACCCCACGTGACTGAGATACTAGTTGAGCTGGTGTTGTGTCCTCTCACATTCTCAGGAGCAGCACCAGGTACTGAACAAAGAATAATGGTATTGATAGTAATGGTATCGCAGCTATTAAACGGATATATACAGATAACGTTTAAGAGAGCCCGGATCTCTACCGCGAGGGAATGGACAATGACGATCAGAAACAAATTAACAGATAGAAATCAAATTACAAGCGGTTTGTTATCCTCTTCATTCTTGTCCAGGGTTTTTTCCTGTAACTATCTGAACTCCTTAAAAGTTTTCCAGCGTTTCGTGTTTTCAACCCATAATAGATCTTACTATATAGCGTCTCTAGCCTTTATTTGTTACACCTTTTCTGAACACCTTTACTTGTATGATTATTCCCAAATAATGCGAGGAAATCTGAACGCTAACTCACCATCTTGGTTTGTAACGAAAAATTCGGGATCGCTGTAGTGTCCATCTCCCTTGTCGGTAGACGCCAAAACTCTGACGCTGTAGTTCATATTCTTTACCAGCCCAGTTAGATTCACCTCACGTGTAGGAACATAGACTGTTGTGTTTTCAACGAGTAAAGAACTGATCGCCTGGTAGCTCACGGTATAACTACGAATGATACCGTTCTTGTCCGCAGCTGGAACTTCATTCCACCTCACTAAAAGTGAAGTGGAAGTTGTGTCGTTTAATCTTAAATCCTGGGGGGGGGAGCGCCAGGTACTGCAAGGAATATAAATTGTGTTAAATTTTCATCCGCTAACATGGCGTCAACTCTTTCAGCCAACTTCACCATGTACATCGTGTACATCAAGCAAACTAAACAATTTTTCTAATTCTGAATAACAAATGCTACTGTAATGACTTTGGTTAGCCTCCAAGTAGTTGATTTTATCCTAAGACTCATGGCAATGCTATTATTACTAATAGGGTGCTTCTTAATCCTAAACAACGTTGCATTTAGGAAGGGGTTGACAAGCTTTACCTGACTCCTCTCGCTAATGCATGAAATTGCCTATTTTGCGACAATGTTGTTAATTTTTCAATGAGCATAATTTCCGTATTATTTTAAATAGCAGTATAAATCTACTAGCGTTCCATCACGAATGCCGTTCTCTTATTTGACTGCACTACACGTTGTCTATTCTGTTACAGATTAGTGAGTAACCTAGAAGTGTGCGGTTGATAACAAATAGCGGCCGCTTCTTTGCATTTCCAAAGTGTCTGCGAAGAGGATTTAGATGATATTTTGAAAAACAAGTAGACTTCTAGTAAAACAATAAAACTAATCGCTTTCGATTTTTATTGCGTGATAGTCGACGAGGCCGGGCCTAGCCCGAGTCAACCATCAACCGAAAATAAACTTGAAGCAGCTTGGATGCTGACCAACGTTCGAATATAAAATGTACCCATCATCAGGGATGGCGTAGTGGTCAAAGAACTCGCTTCCCACCAATGTGGCCTAAGTTCAGACACGGCGACATATGCGGGTTGGGTTTGCTGTTCGTTCTGGTCCTGGTTCCAAAGGATTTTCTCCGGCTTTTGCGGTTTTTCTTTCCCTACAAAAACCAACATTTCTAAATTCCAAAGGGCAACAGGTTTGTTAGTCTTTCGACTGTTATGTTCTTTCCTCGCTAGAAACAATCTGACTAACTTATTTCGTAAAGCATGGTTAGTTCTTGGTTATTTAAACTGTACTTATCGCTCAGCTAGTCAGTCGGGAAAAAATACTTACTATCCTGGTCTGTTCTAACAACAATGGCGTCACTGGCTGGTCCATTTCCTTTTACAGTAGATGCAAACACTGTGATATTGTAGTTGACGTACTCCTTTAGCTCTGTCAAATTCTTTTGACGATCACTGGCACCAACCAAAACATTTCCATTGTCATTCTCTGTTTGTGACTGGTAAGTAATGGTGTAACCCATGATGATACCATTCTGTTTATCAGCTGGAACTCAGTCCCGCGTGACTAAGATGCTTGTTGAACTGCTGTTCCGGCCTGTTACATTTTGTGGAGCACCATCAGGTTCTGATAAAAAAAAAAAAAAAAAAAAAAAAAAAGAGAAAATAAAAAAAAAAACAGAGCATGTTTAGTTTGCAATAAGAGTGATTTGGATGAAACAAATAAATCGTGAAGAAAAAGAAGACCGATGTTTAAGTTAACTTCTAACAGTGCGCTCCTTTTGTCCTCTAAGTGCTCCCTCGGAATGTGAGGTTGGCTAAAAAATTGGCTAAAAAGCCGCTGGCTTGGCTTTCCATCGTGCACTTAATTTGAATTTAGCAAGATAAATTCCTTCACCTATCTGTTCAAACGGCAGCCCGGAACCATGTCACCGAAAATCAGGTAGCAATGAAATTAGAAGACTACCATCTAAGAAGGCTGCGGGAAAGGACAATCTTAGAAGACAGTCTTCCTACTACACTATCAACAGTTACCCATATTGTGAGCAATTCCTTTGTCACGAATACGATCGCACGTGCAACAGGTTTGTTAGTCTTACGACTGTTATGTTCTTCCCTAGTTGAACATATTAATTTATTTATTTACCATCCTGGTCTGTTCTAACAACAATAGCAGAGTCATTGGCTGGCCCATTTCCTTTTACAGTAGATGCAAACACTGTGATATTGTAGTTGACCGACTCCTTTAGTTCTGTCAAATTCTTTTGACGATCATTGGCACCAACCAAAACACTTCCATTGTCATTCTCTGTTTGTGAGTGGTAAGTAATAGTGCAACCCGTGATGATACCATTCTGTTTATCAGCTGCAACTTCATCCCACGTGACTAAGATGCTTGTTGAGCTGCTGTTCTGTCCTCTCACATTTTGTGGGGCGCCATCGGGTTCTGATATAGAAATTCGGAATCCATTTATTTTGCAATGAGTGTAAGTTTAATTGACAACAATGCAGTGTAATTGTTTACTAAGTGCGCCCTCAGAATACCATGTGTAATGCATTGCGTGACTTCAGTTGTATATGTTGTGGTCAGCCTTTAAGTTCTACTTCAGTTCAGTAATCACGTTTTTACACCAATCTAAGGGACCGTTTTATCATCCATGAACTGAATCCGTTCATGATAAAAACGTGAACTGATGTTTGTGAGCAATGCTCTCCATCGTACATTTTACCCTAGTACATACTTCGCAGACAATAATGACTTTGGAACCACTGCTCAATAATATGCGGAATTAACCAATCAGGATGGAGCTTTAACTTACACAGCCGTACACAAATTCGAAATTAGCCAATCAGAAGCCGTGTCTACTGTCCTGATATCGTGTGATATCAAATCACTGACCTGATTTGACTACCCCGACATGGTCACTTGGACCTGATTTCGTATGTTATTGTAATTCGGCTATTAAGGCATGGCCCGCCTAGCTTAGCCTTTGCTAGTTGCGGGCATGTCCTTTTTTTGTAACATATAATTTGAAAATAATTAAGTGTATAGAGTGTAATTTGGGTACGGTAAAATACCTAATAGATTTCAGTTGCATATCAGGCTCGTTTTGTCTCACCATGGTTACTTTAGCTCGACCAAACCCGCCTGAAGGTTCGCCAAAGCGTCACAAAAAGGTACGATTAGGTGAATATCGCGTCACTGACCTTCCAATCTACTATATCATAAACTGCGCGAAGAAACACTGCACATCCATAACTGGATTTCCCAACACTAAATATTTCAAAGTATATAACAAATTGAAGTAGCGTAATTTGTTTCATGTTTAAATTTATAAAATTACTGAGATACTACGCGCGCTCCAATTGGTCGATGGATGTGTCTAGATGAGAGTCTGTAAACACGGTTGTAACGATTTAGATTCGCGCGTATTTTTGAAAAGTATTTTATACCAGCGCGAGAGAACTTAAATCCGCGTTTCCAGAGGCTCATCTAAACACTTAGGGGATTAGGAGAATTCTCGAAAGCTATGCAAACCCGCGACTGCGTCCCGGGTTTGCATAACTGCCTCGAATTTTCCAAATCCCCCTCGTGTTTAGATGAGGTTGGGCGAAAACGTAACCTAATTTTCACACTAGGAAGGATCTTCTTGCACTCGCGATTGTCTCTTCAAATCCGATCAAACCAGTCCCGTTCCTAGAATCTTTGTTTCCTACTGTGCAAACTTTAGAAACGAGCGACTCCCGGGATTCCGTTGCAGGGTCGATTTTGATTGGTTTCAAATCAATGAAAATGACCTGAAGTACACGTGCCATCTAGCCAAGCCCAGTTCAGCCACAAGTCCGATATATCAATAAAAAAATAACGGGACAAGTATTCTTGAATATTTCATTTTACAAAGTGAAGGAATCAATCCCAAATAACACTCACAGACAAAATAACTTACCATCCTGGTCTGTTCTAACTACAATAACAGGATCATTGGCTGGTCCATTTCCTTTTACAGTAGATGCAAACACTGTGATATTGTAGTTGACGTACTCCTTTAGCTCTGTCAAATTCTTTTGACGATCACTGGCACCAACCAAAACATTTCCATTGTCATTCTCTGTTTGTGACTGGTAAGTAATGGTGTAACCCATGATGATACCATTCTGTTTATCAGCTGGAACTCCGTCCCGCGTGACTAAGATGCTTGTTGAACTGCTGTTCCGGCCTGTTACATTTTGTGGAGCACCATCAGGTTCTGATAAAAAAAAAAAAAAAAAAAAAAGAAAATAAAAAAAAAACAGAGCATGTTTAATTTGCAATAAGAGTGATTTGGATGAAACAAATAAATCGTGAAGAAAAGAAGACCGATGTTTAAGTTAACTTCCAACAGTGCGCTCCTTTTGTCCTCTAAGTGTTCCCTCGGAATGTGAGGTTGGCTAAAAAATTGGCTAAAAAGCCGCTGGCTTGGCTTTCCACCATGCACTTAATTTGAATTTAGCAAGATAAATTCCTTCACCTATCTGTTCAAACGGCAGCCCGGAACCATGTCACCGAAAATCAGGTAGAAATGAAATTAGAAGACTACCATCTAAGGGACCGTTCATTTTTTACGAGGGAGTGGGGGCTGGTGGGATTTGGGAAGCACCATTTAAAAATCGCATGACCCCCCCTCAGCTTACCAATTTTTTCACATGGCCCCCCCTTATAGCGGTCATTTTTTGGGATGACCCCCCCCCCCCAAAAAAAAAAATTGAACAAACAATATTTAGATTTCAACTTTTTTAATATTTCTCTATTATCCCCCTACTTCACGTTATTGTGCTCACTGTGAAGACAATATTTACAATCCCTATACTACAGAGAGCTGTTGTTTAAAAAACAAATCAAAAGAAAGAGAAGTCAATTTCGGATCTCCTAGTTATGGCTTGCCCTGAGCGTGTGGCATTTGGCCTCTCATTGGCATCTTTCTCATCTGAATTGATGGATGCAAGAATGACGTCACCTGAGTCATCTTCTCCCCCAGAGTCAATGGTATCACTGTCATACTCATCATTGTCACTTTCATCCGTTTCACTGCTGTCAGCACTTGCCCTGTTGTCATTTTGTATCAATGTCCTGGCATTTCTCAGTGTTGGTTGGCTAGCTCTGAGAGGACTCTTCTGCAGCAAGCATGAATGTCTTACAATTGCCTTTCTCACTCTTGCTGCTTTTCAAATGTTGCTTCAGCCCGAGGTGGTTGAAGTACTTGTTTAGTTCTGGAACACGTAGCTTTTTAAGCTTGGTTACATCTTCGCACAACTCAGTCCAAGGATAATTCTCATATGATTTATCTTTTGCGTCCCTACTTAACTTTGCCTTTTCTTCTGCTCTCTTTTTCCTTTTAAATTCCAGCACTTCAAGATACTGAAAATAATCCACCAGAAACTTTGATTTGACAATAAACTTGCCTGCAAATAGAGCAACGCTCTCTGGGTCAGATAAAACCAGCCTGCCACTTCCATGCTCTTTCTTCGCTTGGACCCTTGGCTGCCAGCCATCTGGATCACGCCCTTCTTTTGGGGTCTTCTGGTAGGAGAGGTAGTGGTATTCCGGTAGGCAGGAATGGTCAGGAACTGGTTTAGGGTATATTTCTATGGGTGGTCCAGTCCATTTACAACAAAAAGAACAAATTTTTCCTACCTTTTCTCGGCAGGACAACTTTAGAAACTCCCTGTAGTTCTCCCCCTCCTCATAGTGCTCATTCATAAACTTCTCAATCTTACGGGAGTAACAGTGGCCTAGAACAGAGTCTTTCCTTGCTCCTGCATTGTGATACTGAACCAAGTACGAAGTGTTGTGAAAAAACTGGAAATCTGTGGATGTGGTGTGTGAAACACATCGTTACATTTAACTTACAGATGTCTTTATTTGGAAGGTTTTTACCTCTACTCTAGTGATAGGCATTTGTGACCCCTGTTGGAACAAATGGCATTCTAAAGGAATTTTGCAAAGCCACGAGAAACGATCGTTAAAACAGAAAGCTGTTGAAGTACAAGAAGATGAGCCGGTAAGTGTTAATTTTTGGTCAGTGTTCCTATTTTTATCTGGACATTAAAAACGCATGTATGCTTCACTTTTATAATGAGAAACTTCTGTATTTTCCTATTGTGAAGATAGCACCTAAAACTGTTTGAACATTTTTACAATAGTATGTGTCTTTTAATATATCGTTTGACTCAGGTCTACATTTAACTACACGAATACAACATCAAACGGTTACACGAACCATGATCATTCAATAATATCAGTTCAATATAATAAATAAAAAAAATCGTCTTTCCTTTTCTGGTAGGTCACTAGTTCCTCCTCTGCTGATGATACAACCATACCTCAGGGTCTCCGGAAAACAAGCCTTGGCTGTATTGTTAATCCAATCGGGAAAAGAGCGCATTACTACATGAGCATCATGAAAGAGGCTCATTCCAAAATACGCAATAATGGCGAAAGCGACGAGTCGTTTAAGAAAAGGTTTACAGCTGAACGATCCAGGCAGTTTGACATCTTACAAGCAAAAGAAGCAATCTTTCTAAGTGCGGATGGCTGTTCAGAAAGGGCGAGTGAGTTTTCCATGCCAGGGTACCAGTTGAAGCCCAGTGATGGAAGAAAACTGAACTTCTCCATCAAAGAGCACAGAGCAAGGGTGGAAAAGTTGAATGTCATATTGAAAGATGTAAAGGAACACGATTCCACACTCTTTCAGTCCAATGGGCTTGCGAAGAATTTGCCCACAGTTTTAATGTAAAACAGATCAAATGTATAGAAACTAAGTTTACGACGGTCACGCAGGACATGGAAGCACTAGAAAATAAGAAGAGCAATTATAACAGCATATTCAAGAGCACACTCAAACAGCACATCAACAAAAGGAGAAGGAAAAAAGAAAACCGCAGAAAGTCAAATGAAAGAAAGAGGAAGCGGACTGAAAACAACGTCCAACGAGTTTATGGAATCTGTGTTGGAAACCCGCTAGGAAATGATCTTCCACAATGCCTTGTGCACCCTCCTAGAACGGCCGTTCCGGAAGAGTGTATTAAAGTTGAGGATGTTGCCACGTCGTTATTTAGAAGAGATGGGCCATGCATCGCACAGCTCTTGGAAGGGAATTATTTTACCAATGTTGCAAGAAGCAGAATCACCACCAACCTTGAGCAGGAAGTCAGAGATTATGTTTACACCCTCATGTACCCTGAAGAGTACACTCTGACGGAAAGCATTGCTACTTCTTGCAGCATTGGTGAAAGAGACTCCCATAGCAGCACAAGCGGCGACGAAGAACTCGAAGACAGCGAAGATGAAGATGAGTGCCAGTGAAAGTTGCATTCGAAAATAACAGTGTTAAATACTTCTTTTCAGTAGCTACAAATGCTTTTTGTCGCCAAACGTTTTTTATAAAGGAGAAGGAAAGTTTGTAATAAATTTGTATCCTGCCTTCTGTTTATTCTATAGCAATTTTTTTGATATCCAAACATGATGCCATTTTAAAGTTTTACTAAAATATTTCACTTGAGCCCCCCTTTTTCCCTTATTTTTTTGGGATGGCCCCCCCTCGAAAGCTACTTTTTTTCGCATGGCCCCCCCCAAATCCCACCAGCCCCCCCCCTACCTTATAAAAAATGAACGGTCCCTAAGAAGGCTGCGGGAAAGGACAATCTTAGAAGACAGTCTTCCTACTACACTATCAACAGTTACCCACATTGTGAGCAATTCCTTTGTCACGAATACGATCGCACGTGCTAGTTGAACATATTAATTTATTTATTTCGTAAAAAAATTCAGTTCCTGGTTATTAGCTGTACGTACCGTGCAGGCAAGAAGAATTACTTGCCATCCTGGTCTGTTCTAACAACAATAACAGGGTCATTGGCTGGTCCATTTCCTTTTACAGTAGATGCAAACACTGTGATATTATAGTTGACGTACTCCTTTAGTTCTGTCAAATTCTTTTGACGATCATTGGCACCAACCAAAACACTTCCATTGTCATTCTCTGTTTGTGAGTGGTAAGTAATAGTGTAACCCGTGATGATACCATTCTGTTTATCAGCTGCAACTTCATCCCACGTGACTAAGATGCTTGTTGAGCTGCTGTTCTGTCCTCTCACATTTTGTGGGGCGCCATCGGGTTCTGATATAGAAATTCGGAATCCATTTATTTTGCAATGAGTGTAAGTTTAATTGACAACAATGCAGTGTAATTGTTTACTAAGTGCGCCCTCAGAATACCATGTGTAATGCATTGCGTGACTTCAGTTGTATATGTTGTGGTCAGCCTTTAAGTTCTACTTCAGTTCAGTAATCACGTTTTTACACCAATCTAAGGGACCGTTTTATCATCCATGAACTGAATCCGTTCATGATAAAAACGTGAACTGATGTTTGTGAGCAATGCTCTCCATCGTACATTTTACCCTAGTACATACTTCGCAGACAATACTGACTTTGGAACCACTGCTCAATAATATGCGGAATTAACCAATCAGGATGAAGCTTTAACTTACACAGCCGTACACAAATTCGAAATTAGCCAATCAGAAGCCGTGTCTACTGTCCTGATATCGTGTGATATCAAGTCACTGACCTGATATGACTACCCCGACATGGTCACTTGGACCTGATTTCGTATGTTTTTGTAATTCGGCTACTAAGGCATGGCCCGCCTAGCTTAGCCTTTGCTAGTTGCGGGCATGTACTTTTTTTGTAACATATAATTTGAAAATAATTAAGTGTATAGAGTGTAATTTGGGTACGGTAAAATACCTAATAGATTTCAGTTGCATATCAGGCTCATTTTGTCTCACCATGGTTACTTTAGCTCGACCAAACCCGCCTGAAGGTTCGCCAAAGCGTCACAAAAAGGTACGATTAGGTGAATATCGCGTCACTGACCTTCCAATCTACTATATCATAAACTGCGCGAAGAAACACTGTACATCCATAACTGGATTTTCCAACACTAAATATTTCAAAGTATATAACAAATTGAAGTAGCGTAATTTGTTTCATGTTTAAATTTATAAAACTACTGAGATACTACGCGCGCTCCAATTGGTCGATGGATGTGTCTAGATGAGAGTCTGTAAACACGGTTGTAACGATTTAGATTCGCGCGTATTTTTGAAAAGTATTTTATACCAGCGCGAGAGAACTTAAATCCGCGTTTCCAGAGGCTCATCTAAACACTTAGGGGATTAGGAGAATTCTCGAAAGCTGTGCAAACCCGCGACTGCGTCCCGGGTTTGCATAACTGCCTCGAATTTTCCAAATCCCCCTCGTGTTTAGATGAGGTTGGGCGAAAACGTAACCTAATTTTCACACTAGGAAGGATCTTCTTGCACTCGCGATTGTCTCTTCAAATCCGATCAAACCAGTCCCGTTCCTAGAATCTTTGTTTCCTACTGTGCAAACTTTAGAAACGAGCGACTCCCGGGATTCCGTTGCAGGGTCGATTTTGATTGGTTTCAAATCAATGAAAATGACCTGAAGTACACGTGCCATCTAGCCAAGCCCAGTTCAGCCACAAGTCCGATATATCAATAAAAAAATAACGGGACAAGTATTCTTGAATATTTCATTTTACAAAGTGAAGGAATCAATCCCAAATAACACTCACAGACAAAATAACTTACCATCCTGGTCTGTTCTAACTACAATAACAGGATCATTGGCTGGTCCATTTCCTTTTACAGTAGATGCAAACACTGTGATATTGTAGTTGACGTACTCCTTTAGTTCTGTCAAATTCTTTTGACGATCATTGGCACCAACCAAAACACTTCCATTGTCATTCTCTGTTTGTGAGTGGTAAGTAATAGTGTAACCCGTGATGATACCATTCTGTTTATCAGCTGGAACTTCGTCCCACGTGACTAAGATGCTTGTTGAACTACTGTTCAGGCCTGTTACATTTTGTGGAGCACCATCAGGTTCTGATAAAAAAAAAAAAAACAAAAAAAAAAAAACAGAGCATGTTTAGTTTGCAATAAGAGTGATTTGGATGAAACAAATAAATCGTGAAGAAAAACAAGACCGATGTTTAAGTTAACTTCTAACAGTGCGCTCCTTTTGTCCTCTAAGTGCTCCCTCGGAATGTGAGGTTGGCTAAAAAATTGGCTAAAAAGCTGCTGGCTTGGCTTTCTATCATGCACTTAATTTGAATTTAGCAAGATAAATTCCTTCACCTATCTGTTCAAACGGCAGCCCGGAACCATGTCACCGAAAATCAGGTAGAAATGAAATTAGAAGACTACCATCTAAGGGACCGTTCATTTTTTATGAGGGAGTTGGGGCTGGTGGGATTTGGGAAGCACCATTTAAAAATCGCATGACCCCCCCTCAGCTTACCAATTTTTTCACATGGCCCCCCCTTATAGCGGTCATTTTTTGGGATGACCCCCCCCCCAAAAAAAAAAAAAATTGAACAAACAATATTTAGATTTCAACTTTTTTAATATTTCTCTATTATCCCCCTACTTCACGTTATTGTGCTCACTATGAAGACAATATTTACAATCCCTATACTACAGAGAGCTGTTGTTTAAAAAACAAATCAAAAGAAAGAGAAGTCAATATCGGATCTCCTAGTTAGGGCTTGCCCTGAGCGTGTGGCATTTGGCCTCTCATTGGCATCTTTCTCATCTGAATTGATGGATGCAAGAATGACGTCACCTGAGTCATCTTCTCCCCCAGAGTCAATGGTATCACTGTCATACTCATCATTGTCACTTTCATCCGTTTCACTGCTGTCAGCACTTGCCCTGTTGTCATTTTGTATCAATGTCCTGGCATTTCTCAGTGTTGGTTGGCTAGCTCTGAGAGGACTCTTCTGCAGCAAGCATGAATGTCTTACAATTGCCTTTCTCACTCTTGCTGCTTTTCAAATGTTGCTTCAGCCCGAGGTGGTTGAAGTACTTGTTTAGTTCTGGAACACGTAGCTTTTTAAGCTTGGTTACACCTTCGCACAACTCAGTCCAAGGATAATTCTCATATGATTTATCTTTTGCGTCCCTACTTAACTTTGCCTTTTCTTCTGCTCTCTTTTTCCTTTTAAATTCCAGCACTTCAAGATACTGAAAATAATCCACCAGAAACTTTGATTTGACAATAAACTTGCCTGCAAATAGAGCAACGCTCTCTGGGTCAGATAAAACCAGCCTGCCACTTCCATGCTCTTTCTTCGCTTGGACCCTTGGCTGCCAGCCATCTGGATCACGCCCTTCTTTTGGGGTCTTCTGGTAGGAGAGGTAGTGGTATTCCGGTAGGCAGGAATGGTCAGGAACTGGTTTAGGGTATATTTCTATGGGTGGTCCAGTCCATTTACAACAAAAAGAACAAATTTCTCCTACCTTTTCTCGGCAGGACAACTTTAGAAACTCCCTGTAGTTCTCCCCCTCCTCATAGTGCTCATTCATAAACTTCTCAATCTTACGGGAGTAACAGTGGCCTAGAACAGAGTCTTTCCTTGCTCCTGCATTGTGATACTGAACCAAGTACGAAGTGTTGTGAAAAAACTGGAAATCTGTGGATGTGGTGTGTGAAACACATCGTTACATTTAACTTACAGATGTCTTTATTTGGAAGGTTTTTACCTCTACTCTAGTGATAGGCATTTGTGACCCCTGTTGGAACAAATGGCATTCTAAAGGAATTTTGCAAAGCCACGAGAAACGATCGTTAAAACAGAAAGCTGTTGAAGTACAAGAAGATGAGCCGGTAAGTGTTAATTTTTGGTCAGTGTTCCTATTTTTATCTGGACATTAAAAACGCATGTATGCTTCACTTTTATAATGAGAAACTTCTGTATTTTCCTATTGTGAAGATAGCACCTAAAACTGTTTGAACATTTTTACAATAGTATGTGTCTTTTAATATATCGTTTGACTCAGGTCTACATTTAACTACACGAATACAACATCAAACGGTTACACGAACCATGATCATTCAATAATATCAGTTCAATATAATAAATAAAAAAAATCGTCTTTCCTTTTCTGGTAGGTCACTAGTTCCTCCTCTGCTGATGATACAACCATACCTCAGGGTCTCCGGAAAACAAGCCTTGGCTGTATTGTTAATCCAATCGGGAAAAGAGCGCATTACTACATGAGCATCATGAAAGAGGCTCATTCCAAAATACGCAATAATGGCGAAAGCGACGAGTCGTTTAAGAAAAGGTTTACAGCTGAACGATCCAGGCAGTTTGACATCTTACAAGCAAAAGAAGCAATCTTTCTAGGTGCGGATGGCTGTTCAGAAAGGGCGAGTGAGTTTTCCATGCCAGGGTACCAGTTGAAGCCCAGTGATGGAAGAAAACTGAACTTCTCCATCAAAGAGCACAGAGCAAGGGTGGAAAAGTTGAATGTCATATTGAAAGATGTAAAGGAACACGATTCCACACTCTTTCAGTCCAATGGGCTTGCGAAGAATTTGCCCACAGTTTTAATGTAAAACAGATCAAATGTATAGAAACTAAGTTTACGACGGTCACGCAGGACATGGAAGCACTAGAAAATAAGAAGAGCAATTATAACAGCATATTCAAGAGCACACTCAAACAGCACATCAACAAAAGGAGAAGGAAAAAAGAAAACCGCAGAAAGTCAAATGAAAGAAAGAGGAAGCGGACTGAAAACAACGTCCAACGAGTTTATGGAATCTGTGTTGGAAACCCGCTAGGAAATGATCTTCCACAATGCCTTGTGCACCCTCCTAGAACGGCCGTTCCGGAAGAGTGTATTAAAGTTGAGGATGTTGCCACGTCGTTATTTAGAAGAGATGGGCCATGCATCGCACAGCTCTTGGAAGGGAATTATTTTACCAATGTTGCAAGAAGCAGAATCACCACCAACCTTGAGCAGGAAGTCAGAGATTATGTTTACACCCTCATGTACCCTGAAGAGTACACTCTGACGGAAAGCATTGCTACTTCTTGCAGCATTGGTGAAAGAGACTCCCATAGCAGCACAAGCGGCGACGAAGAACTCGAAGACAGCGAAGATGAAGATGAGTGCCAGTGAAAGTTGCATTCGAAAATAACAGTGTTAAATACTTCTTTTCAGTAGCTACAAATGCTTTTTGTCGCCAAACGTTTTTTATAAAGGAGAAGGAAAGTTTGTAATAAATTTGTATCCTGCCTTCTGTTTATTCTATAGCAATTTTTTTGATATCCAAACATGATGCCATTTTAAAGTTTTACTAAAATATTTCACTTGAGCCCCCCTTTTTCCCTTATTTTTTTGGGATGGCCCCCCCTCGAAAGCTACTTTTTTTCGCATGGCCCCCCCCAAATCCCACCAGCCCCCCCCCCTACCTTATAAAAAATGAACGGTCCCTAAGAAGGCTGCGGGAAAGGACAATCTTAGAAGACAGTCTTCCTACTACACTATCAACAGTTACCCACATTGTGAGCAATTCCTTTGTCACGAATACGATCGCACGTGCTAGTTGAACATATTAATTTATTTATTTCGTAAAAAAATTCAGTTCCTGGTTATTAGCTGTACGTACCGTGCAGGCAAGAAGAATTACTTGCCATCCTGGTCTGTTCTAACAACAATAACAGGGTCATTGGCTGGTCCATTTCCTTTTACAGTAGATGCAAACACTGTGATATTATAGTTGACGTACTCCTTTAGTTCTGTCAAATTCTTTTGACGATCATTGGCACCAACCAAAACACTTCCATTGTCATTCTCTGTTTGTGAGTGGTAAGTAATAGTGTAACCCGTGATGATACCATTCTGTTTATCAGCTGCAACTTCATCCCACGTGACTAAGATGCTTGTTGAGCTGCTGTTCTGTCCTCTCACATTTTGTGGGGCGCCATCGGGTTCTGATATAGAAATTCGGAATCCATTTATTTTGCAATGAGTGTAAGTTTAATTGACAACAATGCAGTGTAATTGTTTACTAAGTGCGCCCTCAGAATACCATGTGTAATGCATTGCGTGACTTCAGTTGTATATGTTGTGGTCAGCCTTTAAGTTCTACTTCAGTTCAGTAATCACGTTTTTACACCAATCTAAGGGACCGTTTTATCATCCATGAACTGAATCCGTTCATGATAAAAACGTGAACTGATGTTTGTGAGCAATGCTCTCCATCGTACATTTTACCCTAGTACATACTTCGCAGACAATACTGACTTTGGAACCACTGCTCAATAATATGCGGAATTAACCAATCAGGATGAAGCTTTAACTTACACAGCCGTACACAAATTCGAAATTAGCCAATCAGAAGCCGTGTCTACTGTCCTGATATCGTGTGATATCAAGTCACTGACCTGATATGACTACCCCGACATGGTCACTTGGACCTGATTTCGTATGTTTTTGTAATTCGGCTACTAAGGCATGGCCCGCCTAGCTTAGCCTTTGCTAGTTGCGGGCATGTCCTTTTTTTGTAACATATAATTTGAAAATAATTAAGTGTATAGAGTGTAATTTGGGTACGGCAAAATACCTAATAGATTTCAGTTGCATATCAGGCTCGTTTTGTCTCACCATGGTTACTTTAGCTCGACCAAACCCGCCTGAAGGGTCGCCAAAGCGTCACAAAAAGGTACGATTAGGTGAATATCGCGTCACTGACCTTCCAATCTACTATATCATAGACTGCGCGAAAAAACACTGCACATCCATAACTGGATTTTCCGACACTAAATATTTCAAAGTATATAACAAATTGAAGTAGCGTAATTTGTTTCATGTTTAAATTTATAAAACTACTGAGATACTACGCGCGCTCCAATTGGTCGATGGATGTGTCTAGATGAGAGTCTGTAAACACGGTTGTAACGATTTAGATTCGCGCGTATTTTTGAAAAGTATTTTATACCAGCGCGAGAGAACTTAAATCCGCGTTTCCAGAGGCTCATCTAAACACTTAGGGGATTAGGAGAATTCTCGAAAGCTATGCAAACCCGCGACTGCGTCCCGGGTTTGCATAACTGCCTCGAATTTTCCAAATCCCCCTCGTGTTTAGATGAGGTTGGGCGAAAACGTAACCTAATTTTCACACTAGGAAGGATCTTCTTGCACTCGCGATTGTCTCTTCAAATCCGATCAAACCAGTCCCGTTCCTAGAATCTTTGTTTCCTACTGTGCAAACTTTAGAAACGAGCGACTCCCGGAATTCCGTTGCAGGTTCGATTTTGATTGGTTTCAAATTAATGAAAATGACCTGAAGTACAAAACTAGAGACTCGACTGAGTCACGTTTGCCATCTAGCCAAGCCCAGTTCAGCCACAAGTCCGATATATCAATAAAAAAATAACGGGACAAGTATTCTTGGGTAGTGGTCGTTCACTATGTGTAATGTGAGAGGAAGTGGACAGCAGAAAATGTGCGTTCATTTCTTTTACGCTACTAAATCACTAGGAACTTCGATCAAACAGAGGTTTGTCAAGTCCCTCAACTATCTCTTCTACTCGTGCTCAAAACATTTATTGAGGGAGAGTTAAAACAGGGGTAAGCCAATTAACCCCACCCATAGCCTGCGTAACAAGCGTTCCGTGGGGTTTGGAAGCAAAGAAAGACCGAGGAACGGGATTTTCGGTGTTTTGTCTGCGCGGAAAATGGGGCGAGAGCCAAAAAAAAAAAAAAAAAAAAAGAAAGAAAGAGGGGGGTGGGAGAGGGGAAGGAAGGAAACGCTTGGATTTTGAAAACCTCCGTTAGCCAGCTAACGGGGCTCGTGATTGGCTGGGCTAATCCAATATTATGGACATGTGTCGATCAAAGGTATTTTAATGCCTTTGAGTGCCAGACAAAATGGGAAGACGCGTTCGAAGCTTGTTTACAAAACGCTTTAACTTTTCTCGCTGAACGAGGATTTAGTCGTCAGCTTCGACAGTACGGTAGAAATCGTGTAGTGCAATGCCGACGCTTTGGTTTTTTCGAAGCCTGCACATTATTGCAGAAGAAAGCGCGACACAATTTGCAGCTGTTCTCTTAATTTTAACATCACTTTCGTGAATGCCGCATGTGCCAAGGACAAGATAATAAAGCACGGAACAGGAAATTCGCACTACTGCGTGGGAAAACCTTCTAATTTCGTCTGGCTTTTTACATGGCAACATGTTGTCGTAGTCTGACATTTCATTTGAAGCATTTTCGTTGACAGTATTTAGAACCTCTGGGTACAATTCTGAATGATTTGTTATAGTGTTAGCTGCGACATGCCAGTTTTTGTTACATATTTACCTTACCAAAAATTTAGTCGTCTCGTCGCGGGGAATTCTTACGAGGATATTTTATAAACCACTTTGACTTGGAGGCCGCCTAGGGGAAGATTATCTTTATTCAGACACTGGTCAAGATTATCGTTATTTTCCCTCTCAGATGTTTGAAGCCTCTCCTGCCCAAACTCCAAAGTTTGCCGAGAAGACTTTCCGTTGTTTGTTTTTGCTGCAGGCGATAACACTCGAACCGATTTGCGGATCTGGCGTTTCCAGCAAACGCTTCTTTACTGGAATTTCCTTTGTGGGAGTTGACTTGATAATTTTACCTTGTATCGATTCCTGGACGAATGAATACAGTGATCCAAGATTTCGAATCATGCGAGCACAAGGATTACTAACGCGACTTGAATACTTCTCACATTCTAACTTTCTGGCAGATTTGTGCTAAAACTTCACCCTTGCAGTCCTTCCTTTTAGACAGATAGTAGAAATATAGCTTGATTATAAATTACCAAATTTAATTCATCAAGATTTCTCCGTTCCCACCGTGCGCTCGTTGCTTCAGACATATTTTGACAAGTAAAGTTTATTTTGGTTCAAAGTTCATTTCCGCTACGGAAGGCCGAAGATTTTGTTGCTTAATTTATGACAGCCGATGACAGCACGAAATCTCAGTGTGCGCACTCAGGCATGAAAGGCCAAGTGGGCGGTTTTCAAAATCCAGGGGTTTGTCTGCAAGCGTTTCCTTCCTTCCTTCTCCTCCCCTCCCCCCTCTTTTACTCGCTCCATTTTTCGCGCTGCTCCCGAACCCCACAGAAACGCTTGCTGCGCAGGCTACCCCACCCATAGCACCTTTTGGCGTTGTCGAGTACACTTTTACGCTTTTGTAAGACAACCTAGCTTACTCGAAACAGCTGTATACGCCAGATAAACTGGGCAGATAGATTTATCTACAGATTTGAAGTAGGTCCAGTTTAAAAAGAGAGCAAATGGACAAAAGAATAGCAATCTGACTGCTTCTTGTTTCGTCATTTCAGTTGGTTCTCTTTCTTCCTTTAAAAAAAACTAATAATCATAACTATAGATAATAAAGGAAAAACTGAACAAAAAACCGCCAGTTTATCAACTCAGTGATGTTTTTTGGAATATGTTGAAGTATTAAGCCATAAAATATGGTTCGAGATAACCTTAGAAAACCTTGATGAAAGCCTCAATAACAAAATGACACCCTTCGCGCTGTTGCCATGACAACAGTTTTGCCGCTGGTGCTGTCTTAATAAGAAATGATATTCCCATTCTTTGTCGTAAACCAAGAACCATCTACCCAACCCAATCTAATGATGGGAGTTAAAGACAATATGGGAACTATGTCTGTGCAAGGAGGACTCTTTGCTTCACTTTAGAGGTTGCAAATGGGGATATTTTTTTTTTTTAACCAAAAGAGACTGGAGCCGAAACAGTTGCTATGGCAACAGCACTAAGGGTGTCATTTTGTTTCTTTTGTGATGCTCATTTGTGGTGCCAACTTTCAAGAACACTGCTACAATATTTCTAGAGATATTGTTTATTTAGTATTTTACCATTTTTTTACTTGCAAACGATATGACGCCATCACTACTCTAATTTGCATAATAGAAAAACGTCAATATCTCTAAAACAAAAAAAGATATTTCAAAAAGAAAAACGCCATTCTTCTGTAATTGGAAAGGTCTTTCTAGACTTTCTAGTAAGCAGAAATTTTTTGTTATGCCATTTACACTTTAAGGTCTTCCTCAAGTCTTTAAATTACATGTTGTAACTGAAATGGGTTACCATGGAGAGAGAAAAACTCGTCACAATACAGTTCACTTCTACTCTTTACCTATTAGCCGTTTGTTGTCACAGCTGTGTTCGCTCCAGTTTAGTTGATGCTTTCAAATACGTGGAAACAATGAATATGCGTCTCTCTCAGGGAGAAAGCGGGCCTCTGTATAAACATAAACTTCTTTCATCGCTTTTTCTAAAGGCAGAAGGTCAATAGCTCATGACGTTTAAAAATGCCCGAGTTATAACTTCCTCACATTTGAAGTTTTTTTTAGGAGCAAGAGCTTTTCCGTCCGTGTTTTTGAATGATGCTGTTAGAATACGCGTCCCTATTAGTATCGTAAAATTGGGGGCAGGTCTGTAGCTGTCCAAACACTGTTTGTTTTTGGCTCACGAAACAATACATAAATGATCTAAACAATGCCCCTATCTCTTGAAACAACAGAAGCTACAGGTTACCAGAAACAACAAAAATACAGGTCCGGAAGAAGTGCTGGACTACTCCAAAATTGGTCAAGAAATTTAACCGTAGATTCAAAAGTAGATTTAAACTAGAAACTTACTAAGATGACCTCCAATTTAACTCCAAGTGAGGATAAACAGTAAAACGTCCTTGGTTTTAATAATTAGTTAATTAAACTGAAAATTTGGATCAATAACTAACATGTTGACAATCATAAAATAACTTTAAAAAAGGAATACAGTTCCAGATGAGATCAATTTTCACTGCGAGCTGTCAAAGGCAGCTGGAACAGTGGACTTATCGTCAAAGACTGGCAAAGAGTAAGCTTTTGGGGATTCCTGTCATTAATTACAGCCACTGCCTTATACTATGAAAGGAACTGCATGGAACCTTAAACGAGCTACGTCACGGTTTGTTCATATTGATTCTCACCGCCTCAATTTTTCAAATTCGTCGTTTGTAATCCATGTTAATCTTCTCCATCCTTAGCCATCCTTGCTCCTCTATGGTTTATCATTATCTCTTTGGTGTTTTTCTATCTTATCAAACTGTTATTTCAGGTTTCCTATCATTTAAAGTAATTTTGTATGTGGCCAAAATAACTCAAAATACCGTGACTGAGCCCCTTTAATCACAACATGACACTTTGTTCGGCATCAAGCAACAAATGCCGCTAAAAATGTAACTTGACTCTATTCTGTGCGAAAACGTTCCAAACAGCTGATTGAAGATCATAACAAAATAGATGTTGTAAAACAGTACGAGAAATTTTGCTACTTAGTTTTGTTAAATTGAGGTTCTCGTTTTACTTACAAACGCACAGCCTTGCTTCTCACTGGAGGGCGTCTAGCTGAAGTGAGTACCAGCTTTGACTAAGTTGTCAACCTATGCGGCAGATCAGAATGATTACAAAACGAAAGAACAACAGTTAACATCACAATGAAAAGAGAGATTTCTTTTGTCTACTAAGCTGTTTGTTTAGCTGTCTGAGAGCTACACAAAGATATCTGAAAGAGAGCCTCATGTTATTTTCCGTTAATTCTGCTAGCGGGCAGTTGTCATCTGTATTGTTCGCGGAATTTTCAAATCATGCACCTGTCAGAGCAAACTCTTATTTGTACCTGAAATTAAACAAACATCACTCACTTTTCTGAGACAATCATCTAAACTAAATCTCTTTTATCTTGATTTTTTTTAAATAATGCAAATGTCATTATCGTATGGAACCCAACGGTGAATTAAACGTCTTTTGCACAGAGACTTAGGTGCGAAGCAGAGTAAACACCCACATGTAGGAACAAGTGGATTAAGAACATCAGGCTGAAAGTTAGCCAATAGAGCATCATATATATAAGAACGAGTTCAGCCTAACAAATACTACATGTTCTTATATGTCGTATATCTAAGAAAGAGGGTGCCAGAATACAAAGGCATTCTTATTAAAGTACTATGGTATGATTACAATCATACAGTTTCATACGGGTTCAATTTGTAATTAATTTGCAGGAATGAGTTTTTCAAAAAGCTGAAATTGCACGAGCCGCTTCGACGACAATGGATACTGAAGGAAATAGAACGTTAACGTTAATGAAGACGCCAAAAAGGAAACGTACTAGGGAAACAAAAAAGGAACACAGATGAGTCACCTAACGTCAAAATATAATACGGACTGCAAAATAAAAAAAAGGGGATTAAGTCGAAAGGGCAAGTGGAACAGGAAACAGGGAACGCATACTGGATCGCAGGTACCTTTTTTCGAGCATCCCTTATTTGTTTGCTCACCATTCACTTGTGTGTGTCTGTGTGCCTTTCGAATTAGTTCCTGACTCCTTAAGGACAATTTTTTCAACTTCCCAACCTTGTTCTCAGGGCCTTTTCCCCTGCTCGGCGCCGCGGCCCCAAGCAATGAAAAGGCCCTGGGAAGGAGGTTGTCAGCTTCCTTGTTTGCGACACCATCGTTCTAAACCAGACGTTTGATGGGCAGAAATGTCAATGAAAGAAATTGCTCAATTTTTCGTCAAAATGAAGAGTAATATACAGACTTTACTTGGGAGTTTGACATGACCTCTGCATAGAAATATCATAAGTTAAAGAATCGACACATATGGAGGATATTACATGGTCGAGCGGATATACGATATTTATCTTCGAGTGTTGACACGAGAAGATAAAGTTCGAATCTCAAAGCGACGATGTAATTTTCTTTTTATTTTATAAAATATTCACAATACATAACGACGTTTGTGGTGATTTTCCGAAGGTTTCTGAACACTTTCCGAAGATTTTTGAAGATATTCCAAAATTTGTCCAAAGTCCAGGCGAACGTTTCCACACATTTTCCGATGATTTCCGAACATTTTTCGAAGATTACCCAATATAACCGTAAATTGCCGAAGACGACCGAAGAAGATCCGAAGATGTTTCGATCATACACCAACAAATCCACGTGTAGTTAAAATTACCGAACACAGTTTTCACGCGCGCTCTTGCTAATGTAATTCAGCGTGCGCACAAGGATTGCAAAAAGAAAAAAACAAAACAAAATAATAATAAATAAAATAAAATAAAAATTTAAAAAATGGCGTTAATATAGCTATCTATACTATTTTTCTTCATAATTGAACGCAGAGTGCTGATGGTTTTGGTCTTTTGTTACAAAGGTATGAGCCCAGCAATTCTCAGCTTTTTCTTGTTACCAAAAGAACCCAGTTAAA